>NW_026652291.1:80030554-80100304 GCF_009828535.3 Hylobates moloch
ACTGTAACTTCTGCCTCCTAGGTTCAAGCACTTCTCATGCCTCAGCCTCCAAAGTAGCTGTGATTACTGGCTCCCACCACCATGCCCAGCTAATTTTTGTATTTTTCATAGAGACAGACTTTCACCATGTTGGCCAGGCTGGTCTCAAACTTTTGGCCTCAAATGATCTATGCACCTCGGCCTCCCAAAATGCTGAGATTACAGGTGAGCCACAGTGCCCAGCCAACAAATGGGATTTAAACTAAAAAGCTCTGCACAGCAAAAGAAATAATCAATAAACAGACAACATACAGAATGTGAGAAAATATTTGTAAACTGTGCATCCAACAAAGGATGAAGATCCATAATCTACGAGGAACTCAAGAAATAAAAAAAAAAATTAAAAAGTGGGCATAGATCATGAACAGACGTTTCTCAGAAGAAGACAAACAAGAGGCTAACCAACAAAAATATTTTTTAAATGCTTGACATCACTAATTATCAGGGAAATGCAAATTAAAATCACATTGAGATACCATCTTACACCAGTCAGAATAGCATTAGTAGTAGTAGTAGTAGTTATTATTATTATCAAGTTAACTTTAAGTTCAGGGGTACATGTACAGGTTTGTGGTATAGGTAAACTTGTGTCATGAGGGTTTGTTGTACAGATTACTTTGTCACCCAGGTACTAAGCCTACTATCTTTTTTATTTTTCCTGATCCTCTCCCTCCTCCCACCCTTCACCCTCCAATATATTTCAGTGTCTGTTGTTTCCCTCTGTGTGCCCATGTGTCCTCATTATTTATCTCCCACTTATAAGTGAGAACATGCTGCATTTGGTTTTCTGTTTGATATGGTTTGACTGTGTCCCCACTCAAATCTCATCTTGAATTGCCGTAATTCCCATGTGTTTTGGGAGGGACCTGGTGGGACATAATTGAATCACGGGGGCATTTTCCTCCATACTGTTCTCATGGTAGTGAATCAGTGTTACAAGATCTGATGGTTTTATAAGGGGAAACCACTTCCACTTGGTTCTCATTCTTCCTCTTGCCTGCTGCCATGTTAGATGTGCCTTTCACCTTCTGCCGTGATTGTGAGGCCTCCCCAGCTACGTGGAACTGTGAGTCCATTAAATCTTTTTTCTTTATAATTTACCCAGACTCAGGTATGTCTTTATCAGCAGTGTGAAAATGGTCTAATACACTGTTCCTGTGTTAGTTTGCTAACAATAATGCCCTCCAGCTCCATCCAAGTTCCTGCAAAGCACATGGCCTCATTCTTTTTTATGGCTGCATAGTATTGCATAGTGTATATGTACTACATTTTCTTTATCCACTCTATCATCAATGGGTATTTAGGTTAATTTCATGCCTTTGCTATTACGAATAGTGCTTCAATGAAGATACATGTGCATGTGTCTTTGTAATAGAACAATTTATATTCCTTTAGGTATGTATCCAGTAATGGGATTGCAGGGTCGAATGGTTTTAGGCCTCTGAGGAATTTCCAAACTGCTTTCCACACTGGCTGAACTACTTTACTCTCCCACTAACAGTGTATAAACATTCCCTTTTCTCCATAACCTTGCCAGCATCTGTTTTTTAATAGTAACCATTCTGACTGTTGTGAAATGGCTTCTTATTGTGCTTTTGATGTGTATTTTTCTAATGATCACTGATGTTGAGCTTTTTTTTGTATGATTGTTGGCCACATGTATGTCCTCCTTTGAAAAGTACCTGTTCATGCCCTTTGCCTACTTTTTAATGTTTTTTTTTTAGTTGTAAAATTGTTTAAGTTACTTATAGATGCTGAATATTAGACCTCTGTCAGTTGCATAGTTTGCAAAAGTTTTCTCTCATTTTATAGGTGTCGGTTCAATCTGTTGACAGTTTCCTTTGCTGTGCAGAAGGTCTTTAGTTTAATTAGATTCCATTTGTCAGTTTTTGCTTTTGTTGCAAATGCTTTTGGCATTATATTGACTTTGTATCCTGAGACTTTGCTGATATGGTTTGGCTGTATCCCCACCCAAATCTCATCTTGAATTCCCACGTGTTTTGGGAGTACCGGTGGGAGGTAATTGAAGCATGGAGGCCAGTCTTTTCCATGTTGTTCTTGTGATAGTGAATAAGTCTCATGAGATATGATGGTTTTAAAAAGGGGAGTCCACCTGCACAAAACCTCTCTCTTTGCTGCCATCTGTGTAGGATGTGACTTGCGCCTCCTAGCCTTCTGCCATGGCTGTGAGCCTTCCCCAGCCACATGGAACTGTAAGTTAAATTAAACCTCTTTCTTTTGTAAATTGCCCGGTCTTGGTACGTCTTTATCAGCAACATGAAAACACACTAATACATTCACCATATCCTTTTCCCGTTGCTGGTTTTTGTTCAGTTTATAAAGGATCGGGTAGTTGTTAGGTGTGCAGCCTTATTTCTGGGTTTTCTATTTTGTTCCATTGGTCTATGTGTCTGTTTTTGTACTAGTATCATGCTGTTTTCATTACTGTAGTTCTGCAGTATAGTTTGAAGTCAGGTAAGTGATGCCTCCAGCTTCATTATTTTTGCTTAGAATTGCCTTGGCTATTTGGGCTTCTTTTGTGTGTGTTGCATATGAATTTTAAAATAGTCTTATTCTAGTTCTGAGAAGAATGGCAAGGGTAGTTAACTGGAAATGGCACTGAATCTATAAATTGCTTTGGGCAGTGTGGTCATTTTAATGATATTTATTTTTTCCATCCCTGAGCATAGAATGTTTTTCCATTTGTTTGTATCATCTCCGATTTTTTTGAGCAGTAGTTTGTAGCTGTCCTTTTACCTCCCTGGTTAGCGATAGTCCTATGTAGTTTATCCATTTTGTATCAATTGTGATTGGGACTGCATTCCTGATTTGGCCTTTGGCTTGACTGTTGTTGGTATATACAATGCTAGTGACTTTTGCAAGTTGATTTTGTATCCTGAGACTTTGCTGAAGTTGTTTATTAGCTTAAGGAGCTTTTGGGCTGACCCTATGAGGTTTTCTAGATATAGGATCATGTTGTCTGCAAACAGGGACAGTTTGAGTTCCTCTCTTTTTATTTGAATGCTCTTCATTCTTTTTATTTGAATGTTCTTCATTTCCTGATTGCCTTGGCCAGGACTTCTAGTACTATGTTGAATATGAATGGTGAAGAAGGGTATCCTTGTTTTGTGCCATTTTTCAAGGGGAATGTTGGCTGTGGGTTTATCATAGAGGATTCTTATTATTTTGAGGTATATTTCCTCAATACCTAGTTTATTGAGAGTTTTTGACAGGAAGGAATGTTGAATTTTATTAAAAGCCTTTTCTGCCTCTGTTGAGGTAATCATGTGGTTTTTGTTTTTAGTTCTACTTTACCCTACTTTATGATAGTGGACAAGCTTTTTAATGTGCTGCTGAATTCGGTTTACCAGCATTATATTGAGAATTTTTACATTGATGTTCATCAAGGATGTTGGCCTGAAGTTTTCTTTTTTTGTTGCATCTTTGCCAGGTTTTGTTATCACGATGATGCCGGCCTCATAGAATGAGTTAGGGAGAAGTCTCCCCTCCTCAATTTTTTAGAAAAGTTTCATCAGAAGTGATACCAGCTCTTCTTCATACATTTGGTAGAATTCATCTGTGAGCAGGATAGCATTATTAAAAAGTCAAAAAACTGATCTTGGTGAGGATGCAGAGAAAAGGAAATGCTTATAGGCTCTTGGTGGCAATGTCCCTTAGTACAACCCCTATGGAAAACAGAATGGACATTTCTCAAACAATTAAAAGTAGAACTACCATATAATCCAGCAATCTCACTACTAAGTATATACCCAAAAGAAAAGAAATTGTCAAATCAAAATGACACTTATATTCATATGTTTATCACAGCACTATTCACAGCAGTGATGTGAAGGAGTCAACCTATTTCCATCTATGGATGATTGGATAAAGAAAATGTGATACACATACACACACACACACATACACAAACAAACACACCGAAGAATACTATGCTGCCATAAAAAAGAATGGAATCCAAAATGGAGGAGGGTGTGAAAGGGAAGAGGGTTGAAAAATTACCTATTTTGTACAAAGTTCACTATTGGAGTGATGGGTACACTGAAAGCTCAGACTTCACCACTATGCAATGTATCCAGATAACTTCACTTGTTACCCCTGAAACTGTTTTTTCAAAAAATCAAGGCGTTTTTTAAATTTCAGTTTTTCAAAAATGGTGTAATCATTCTCCTTTTTGTTTCACACCAACAGCATTGTATAATTATTATATTAATTCAATATATCTTTCAAGGTAATGTCTACATAAATAGCAATTTTATTTAAGATGTTGCAACACAGAGCTAAACAAGTTAAATTGACATATTAAGTATTCATAAAATATATTTTGACTTCCTTTTTAAAAGGAAGCTTTTTCCTATGCACAATTCTGTTTTTCATCTATAAGTCTTGGCTTTTGCATTATTACTGCCTGTGATGATATTAAGTGACAGTCTCTTGAATATAGTATCTGCATAGTTATGTATCTCCAGAAACTGACCACATAATTGCCTATCACTAGCTCACTCCAATAGGTCAAAAATGTGATTTTCTGCTTTATTTTGTTTTCTTTTACGTTGAACATAAACCTCATGGCTATTTACTGTCGACACGGGGTCTACTGTGAGGAATGTCATCAACACTAGTGCTGCTGGCACCAAATAATTGGCCATATTTTCTTACAGAATTGTACAATTTATGTTTTAGAGAAGTCCAGTAATTTTTCAGAGTGATAGATTTATGGTCAAATGGGTAATCCCCAAGTCATGATATCTGTTTTTAATACGTTGGCGTGTTCTTTAATCATCAAAACACCTAAGAGACCTGCTAGGTTGATAGGCATTTCAGAACAAAAAGCAGGAGAAAATCTAGCCAATTAAAGACAAAAATCTCATTAAAAGTTAGACATTTTGCTAGAAGAGAGGATGAAATAATTTAAATTATAATAGAGATACCATTGAGTAAACTGGCACTACTTGAAGTTAAGTGAATTTCAGAATAGTTAGCTAGATCATGATTGGGAGAAAGATTCTAAGAAGTCGTCAAGTCCTGGGTTCAAGTTCTCAAAGCCATATAATGCCAGTGTAAATGGGCACACCTCCCTGAAGTGTACCTTACATAAAACATTAGTTAACTCAAAGAGATGTTGTGTGACCTAATTAGCAAATCTTAGTTGGTTAATAATTGTAGTTATTTCCTTTTTTCAGATTTAAAGACATCTCACTCTAGCAAAGGTTCTTTAATAATATATGTTTTACATATTTTAGAATGTATAATATTTTGTAATCATTTAATGTTTGTTTTAGTCTTCAAATTATAGACTCTCTGAGGGCAGAAACAATGCCTTATATTTCTTGATTACATCCCATAGTCTCACTTCTAATGAGTACAAACTAGTAATTACGCATTAGCTCTTAATTGTTTGAAGTCTGGAGGGACGAATATTTCCTCTGGTGGAGTTCTTTGCAGTGTCCTCCAGATAATCCTACAGAGTCATCAAACAAAATTGCAATATTAGTTTTTCTCCATCAGCAAAATTGATCTAATGAATGCAAGTTCTTTCAATTATTCATTGAATTAGGTGCCACGGAAAAAAGATTAATAAAACAACGATATTATGTGCAATCTTAGCACCTGAATATAAGGTGCTAAATATAATATATTGAATATTTTGAATATATTATATTAGAAAAGCATGCATGAAGCAACGCAAGAGTGAAAGAACATCGAACACACAGAAAACTACCAATTTTCCAAGACTGCTGAAGTATACAGTGAGAAGAATGACTTTAAAGTTTAGATCCTATAGAGCCTAGTGTGTCTTACTTTTTAATTATTTTATTATTAATGTTTATGGATATATAATAATTGTAAATATTTATGGGTACATGTGATATTTTCATACAAGGATACAAATGTAATAATTAAAACTGGGTAATTGGGATAGCCATCACATCAAGCATTTTTCATTTCATGGAAATCTTCCGACACAAATCTTCTCTACTAGCTAATTCGAAATATGATAAATTGTTAACTATAGTCATCCTATTGTGCTACTGAACACTAGATCTTATTCTTTATATCTAATGATTTTTTTTATCCATTAATAACTCCTCTTCACTCACCCCTCCCATTACCTTTTCCAGCCTCCCTGGCAACCATTATTCCATTTACTACCTCCAGGAGAGCAATTGTTTTAGCTCCTAAATGTGACAGAGACCATGAAATATGTGGTTTTTTGTGCCTGGCTTATTTCACGTAACATAGTGCCCTCCAGTTCCATTCATGTTGCTTCAAATGACAGGATTTCACTTTTTTTACTCCTGAATAATATTTGATTGTGCCTATATACTACATTTTCTTTATTCATTCATCTGTTGATGGACACTGAGGTTGATTCCATATCTTGGCTATTGTGAATAGTCCTGCAGTAAACATGGGATGACAGCTGTCTCTTCATTATACTGATTTCCTTTCTTTTGGATACACACCCAACAGCGGTATTGCTGGAACATATGATAGTTCTATTTTTAGTTTTTTGAGGACCCTCCGTATTGTTTTCCATGATGACTGAACTAATTATACATTTCAACCAACAGTGTAGAAGAGTTCCCCTTTCTCCACATCTTCAACAGTATTGGAGTTTAGATTTCTTTTTCTAGAAATTAGATGCTGCTGACAGATTTTAAGATAGGTAAGGACTTGGTTAGACTTTAAATATTAAAAAAGATCATTATATGGTGGTTTAAAGGGCAGGTAAAAAGAAGAAAAAAGAAAGGAGGCAGGGAGGTTATAAGTCAAGTAAAGAAATATAATGGACTGGGTGCGGTGGCTCACACCTGTAATCCCAGCACTTTGGGAGGCCAAGGTGGGCGGGTCACTTGAGGTCAGGAGTTCGAGACCAGTCTGGCCAATATGCTGAAACCCCATCTCTACTAAAAATACAAAAATTAGCCAGGGGTGGCGGTGCATGCCTGTAGTCCCAGCTACTCGGGAGGTTGGGGCAGGAGAATAGCTTAAACCCCGGAGGCAGAGGTGGCAGTGAGCTGAGATCACGCCGTTGCACTCCACCCTGGGTGTCACAACAAGACTCCATCTCAAAAAAAGAGAAAAAGAAAGAAACATAATGGTCGGCTATAACTTTGTAGCACTGATGGTGGAAAAGGTGGAGCAAATTATGGCACATGAGTACATATGTAACTAACCTGCATGTTGTGCACATGTACCCTAAAACTTAAAGTATAATAATGAAAAAAAGAGCTGTTTACATGACAGACACATTTTTATAATTAACTGGATATGAATAAGGCAACTGTTATGGGTAAGGCTACCTTGAAGCATATTCTACCCTAGAGCTGTGTAGGATGTTTATTTGGGAGTGCTCTAGGGATCAATTCCATGCAAGACTAAAAGAAACAGAAGAAGAATTGAGCAGAGGAGTTATAGATGTAGCCTCAAGGAAGGCCTTAGGCAACACCACAGGAAACTCCAGATCTGAGATGACACTTCAAAATTGTTCAGAATTGAGTATGGACCGGTTATTGAACTTGACCTTGGAAAATTTCCTTGGGTAAGGCAGCTCTCTTTAGCTCAGGACAATGGCGTTGGGGGTCTCAGCTGTAATCTCTTAGCCCCTGGGAAATTAGCGTTTCAGTCCTCAGAGGCAGTGAGGTAAATTGGGTAATGCACCACTGCATCCATTGAAGAGAATAAATCAAAAAGGCTGTAAATGACATTGAAATATGTGAATGTACTTTTCACATGTTTCTGAGAAAAACCAAGAGCAACAAACCATCTTTTGTTCTTGTTCTTAAAGAATCTGAAGTGGCCAGTAAGGGCTTCTCATGCCAAGTTGTTGAAAATGTATCCTCACTGGAGTAATCAGAAACAGCCAACCCCAGAGAAACACAAAGAATCAACTTTATTTGGCTATTTCATTTCTCTAACAAAGTTTGCTTAAGCATTTAAACAAAGCATTTCAAATTCTAATACTAAAACACTAATATCATCTTTCCCAGGAAGGAGATGGGACCGTATTCATACTTAAGCAAACAGCTCTTTTTAAAAATGAAGTTTATATCTAATATTACTAACCTTAATGTTACCACGCTCAATGATAGTGTTCTTTGAATATTTTTGCTAGTATATCTTTATCAGAAACATGTTTATCACCCTGTACAATTAGAAGTTGCTATCTAAAATATTAAATACGTTCAATGGACAATTTTTCCAGCATATTGTTTATTACATATATGCTCTAAATATACACTTATACAACACTTGGAGATACAGATTTAGATCATTCAGTTTATGAAAAATGTACACAATATAACCTAAATGGTAAAGCCAGTCCTCAATATCAAACCTATCAACTGAATTAGATTTGCTGAAAAGGTATAACTTCATCTTTTTCTCCTTCCAAGACGTGTCCCTTCTCGTTTCTGAATTCTAAGATAGATGGAAGGAAGGGATTGAGGAAAGTAAGGAAGCATATGCAGGCAAGAAAACTACTTATAGCAATTGAAGATCTAAAACCAGATTAATTTTAAGAAATCCACACCTGAAGTTTCTATGTTACTCTCTAACGTAAAAACTCTTTGTTCTTTTCCCAGAGCATATTTACTCCAATAAGAAGATAATCACTTTGCAGAAAGAATTCTGCAGTTCCTTTACTTCATAGTACCTTGTACAATCGCTATGCTTTGTCGTCACTAGCCACTTTTTTTTAGTAATGTATCAAGATTGGAGCAAGACAGTTTTTTGTTTTTCATAATATTTATCAACATATTTCATTATATCATATACTCTTTTGCCTATGTATTTATCACTTGTTTCCTTCCACTGTAATGTAAGTTACCTGAAGGTAGCTTGTTCACAGCTCTATTTTCAGAACCTAGAAAATCAATTGAATCAGCCATTTCTAAAATACGTAGATACATTTAAACAGTGTTTGTTTCCTTTAGAAACCACTATGGGGCTTGATGCAGTGGCTTATGCCTATAAATCCAGCACTTTGGGAGTCCAAGGCAGGAAGATCACTTGAGCCTAGGGGTTCAAGACCAGCCTGGGTAACATAGTGAGACCTTTTCTTTACAAAAAGAAAAAAAAAACTACGGGAAAAATAAGTGGGACTGGTAAGCCTATGACAGCCCCAAAACACACAAGTTCTTGTGAGACAGGAGAATTGTAGAGTAAGATAAAAAGACAACTGTCTCATAAACACATTGATGAAGTGTCTACAGGTTAGGAAATTTCAAAAAACAAATGAAGGTTTCTAGTAATGGTTGACCAGATTTCTACAGAACATCTCTCCTTTTGAGAACAACAGAGATTGCAGTACTGAATTAAAACAAAAACAAAAAATCTGTTGGACAGAAAGCTACTAAGAAAATGGTAATGTAAAGAGCAAAGAACTGGAGAAGAAGAGAACCCAAGAGACGTAAAAATTTATGAAATTGCCAAAAATGAATGCTAACTCTGGCTGTGAGGATGAGATACTGAGCAGAGCTTCTGGCAATTTTACCGACGGGGGGAAACAATTCAGCCAGATTTCTTTGCTTCTATATCATTTTATCTACAGAGGTTTAAAAGTATTCACCAATGCTTAAATATAAAGGTATCAGTAGTAGGCAGATGGGAAATTACTTTTAATGTGAGATGGGAAACCTACTCACATTAAAAGTAATTGTTTAACTTTGTATCCTTAGCAGCAGAGATAGGTGACTTTAATTTGATTAGAATCCTGTCACCTCACCTAAAGGCATTTGCCATCACTTACCACTAATACTGTCTTCATGTTGTAAAGTTACAGTGTTATAAAATAACACAAGAAAAGTAGTATGGGTGAGATGGCCACGTAATTTTCCACACTATTTTAAATTTTGAATGCAGGAGATAGTATGCTGATAAACATAATTTCTCACAAAATTTCTAAATTCATGCAATTTGGGTTACAAATTCACTCCCCAAAATAAATAGCTGATTCTCCACTCTTTTATAATGCCTTATCATCTATACATACATGCAAGGCCCTTCTTAAACTTTTTATTACTTTCAGACTTTACCACCTGTATTAGTCCATTTTCATACTGCTATAAAGAACCAAGGCTGAGTAATTTACAAAGGAAAGAGATTTAATTGACTCAAAGTTCAGCACGGTTGGGGACGGCTCAGGAAACTTACAATCATGGCGAAGGCGAAGGGGAAGCAAGCACTTTCTTCACAAGGCGGCAGGAAGGAAAAGTGCCAAGCAAAGTGGGTAAGAGCCTCTTATAAAACCATCAGATCTCATGAGGACAAACTAACTATTATGATGATAGCATGGGGAAGCCACCCCCACAGTTCAATAACCTCTACCTAGTCTGTCCTTTGACGCATGGGGATTACAGGGTTATGCGGATTACAATTCAAGATGAGATGTGGGTGGGACACAAAGCCTAACCATATCACCACCTATTCTGGTAATGAATTCTCTGTTTAGCATTGTAAATTGATATAAAATTATGTTTGGCATGAAGTCTATATTAAACTTCTAGATAGACTCCTAGTTCTAATTTATCAAGTCTGATGATTCATTATGTATTTATTCGACTCTCCATGATTTTAAAATCTTTCTACCCTATATTTTCTCCATTTAAATTCTTTTAGCTACAGTTTTTTTTCATAAGTCTTTACTCAGTTCTCAGCCACACTATCTCATAGTTTCAGTTACGCATCTATGAATATGTTTCAAAATGCATTATAGTTACTTTAAGGGGAAGCAATAGAACCTAAATTTAAAAATCCAGTTGTAAATGCACCTGGTAGAATATTTGGCCTGCTGTGCTCATTTCTACTTTATGAAGTAAAAGACTTTGAATTTTATTACCTAATAATTTAGAATTCCTATATTTTAAAAAATAAAGAGTTTGACTTTCTTCTTTATACTTCTGATCATCTGTTTCCCTAGGCAACAAAGAGACTCTCATATTATAAGTTAGTGCAGTAGAGAAATGAGCTGGGTCTTTCTATCCTTGAGCTGTAGAGAGACTGCCCTACTGCAGTCAGAAACGTAATCACATTGTTTCATTCATTCATTTACAGAAATTTACTGAACATTTAAAATATGCTAGTATACTTCAGTTCTGGTCCTCCGTGGTGTCACACTAAACCAGGGTTCTTAAAATAGGGGTTGTGGGCTTTCTTTTTAAAAACAGAATTCACTTAATCATAACTTTATATAATTTGAGTTCATTTTAAAGCAATTGTTTCTGCAAATTTTTTAATTGTATACATTTATGGGGTATAAATATGATATTGTTACATGCATAGATTGTGCAGCGGTAAAGTCAGGGTTTTTAGTATCCAGCACCCAAATACTATATATTGTACTCATTAAGAAAGCTCTCCTCATCCACCCCTCTTCTGCTCCTTCATGATTCTAAATCTCTGTTGTCTATCATTCCACACTCCATGTTCATGCCCATGTGTATACATTATTTAGCTCCCGTTTATAAGTTAGAACATGTAATATTCGACTTTCTGTGCCTGACATGTTTCACTTAAGATAATGACCTCCAGTTCCATCCATATTGCCAGAAATTACATGATTTAACTCTCTTTTTTAGGATTGAGTGGACTTTCATATAGACTTTATGAAGTTTTTGAGCTCCTTGAGCTAAATTGCAGCATATTATGCTCATGTGTATATTGCATTTTGTGGAAATTTGGGACATAATTTTCAAGAGGATTGCTGATTCTGAAATGATTAAGAACTTCCACTTTATACATTCTTTCTTATTTTAACTATATTCAGAACTTCTCCTACCTCTATGACAGTGACTCTCAAACCTAATTCACTAATTATTGTATTTCTTCCATTCTTAAATCCTGCATGTCCAAATAAATGTCCCTTGGAAATCTCAATCTGAGTTAATTTATTATAGTTATGTTTTCATTTATTTTATCCTCTATTTTTCCTCAAATAATTTGAATAAATTTATCACAAAATATATCCAAGCAAAATAGCCATTAAAGAAAAACAAAATATCAGTTAATTAAGCGAAGTCAGAGGACATGGAGTGCAGCGGATGTCATTTTACCCTGAATCCTCACCACTTAAACTTTCACTTTTTGAAATTGCTTAAAAACATTGTGATATTTAAATCACTTTGTCTCAAGACATTAGTATTAACCCTATATTTTATCTCTTTTTCACCCCAAATTTTATATTACATTCAAGTATTGAGGACTATACTTTATTTCTTACACTAATTATTTAAATCTAGTTCTGATGTCTTTTCAACAATTATGGTTTTGTTTTTATTTGGACAACTGAAATATATTCATATGTGGCAAGCTTGGGTATTTTTGTTTACTTCTCTGAATTCACTCATTCTCCTTCTGAAGTCGCTTTCTAGACCATGAAGCGGGCCTATGTGGAAAACATAATGGGTTGGTTTGCCCTTTAAACTCTGTTTAAATAATTCTGTTTTAGTTCCTGCCAATGGGACAAGAGATCTGAGAGAAGAAGTTGAACAACACTGTATATTTATTTCTCAAATTCACTCTGAGGTTGTCATAGGTTGGCTGAGTCCCTGCACCCCAAAACACAGCTCCCCTAATGGCTTTGCCTTTTTATTGTTCTCTCCCAGGTGTGCCTTCTGTATCTTTCCAGGGGTCTCATTGGGAAGCATAGTACATGTTCTTAAATCCATTTTTAATGGATCCTTCACCAACATTAATCTTTCTGAAGCATAATTTTCATTGCTTCACTTCAATAAGATATCAATATTCCTCTAATCCACTCTATGAAGGAAAATTCAGAATGTTAAGTCTTCTTGGTGAGATATGATGCAATCCAGATTCTCTTGTTTTAATTATTTTTGCTTTTCCTCTTAATTTTTCCTATCAAAGTTAATTTAAAAAACTAAGACCAAATGTTGCTTTTGTCATTTCTTAATTGGGTGACCTTTGGCAAGTTAGCGAATGTGGTAATTCATAAGTTAATAAGTTAATGATTAGTTACTGTATAATTTTAAAGATAAATGACATAATATGGGTAGAGAGCTTATGCCATTCTCCCTGCACTGATGTATTTTTTCACCATTCCCAAACATTGAAAGCCTACACCTACTCTGAGGTCTAGCTTCAATGTCACCCTTTTTAATTTCACCATGCAGTCATAAGCTCTTTTCTTCCTCTAAACTCTTCAGCATTTTGTTTTAATACATTTTAAAACATGTATGTTACTTTGAATGTTTTAGATCTAATATTTATTCTACAATTCCTTGCAGGTTAGAATTTCCCTGAAGAAAAGAATTACATATTTTTTTTCAACTTTGTATTACTTCATTGGCTAAGGCTGGTAAGAGTTCAGTAATTATTAAGTGAATAGATAAACAAATGAATAAACCATCTATTTCTTTTGGCTGCATTTTTATGAAACAAAAAACCTATGCCCGATACTTCAACAACACAGTCTCAAACCCTCTTCTCCACACACTTATATGTGTAGTTATTCTTATATCCTAATAGCCATGGCATTTGAAATTTAAATTACAGTTGATCATTGCTGGTATATAAACAATTAACTTTTGTATGTTAACATTTTATCCTGCAACTTAGCTACAGTTACTTTTTAGTTTGAGGAGACTTTTTGTCAATTCTGTTAGTTTTTCTCTAGATAGTCATATTATCCGAGAACAAAGAGTTTCATGTTTTCCCTTCCAATCTCTCTAATCTATGTTCTTTTCTTGCATTACTGCACTAGTTAGGACATCTGATACAATGGTAACACAAGGCATTCTTGCTTTGTTCCCTATATTAAGGGGCAAAATCGAATTTCTCACAATTAAGTATGATGTTAGCTACAGATTCCTGTAAATTTTCTTTATCAAGTTAAAGAATGTCTTCTCTGTTTTTAGTTTGCCGAGATTTTTTTTTTTTTTACCAAAAAAAATGAGTGTTGGATTTCATCAAATCCTTTTGTTGCATTAATTGATATAATTGCATGTTTTTTTCTTCTTTAGTCTGTTGATTTGGTAGATTACATTAATTGATTGTTTTAAGCATTGAACTAGCCTTGCACACTTGGAATAAATCCCACTTTGTTCTGGTGTAGAATTATTGTTACACGTTTTTGGACTTGACCTGCTGATATTTTATTGAGAATTTTTACATTTATGTTCATGAAAAGCATTGGCCTATAGTTTTCTTTTCTTATAATGTCATTATCTGGTTTGAGTATTAGAGTAATGTTGGTTTAATAGAATGAGTTGTGAAGTTTTATTAGTTTGCAAGGATTGACATAACAAAATACCACAGACTGGGTGGCTTAAATAACAGAGTTATTTTTCACGATTCTAGAAACTAGAATTTCAAGATGTTTCAGCAGACTGACTTTCTTCTGAAGCCTCTCTCTTTCACTTGCAGATGGTTGCCTTCTCCCTGTGTTTCCACATGGTCTTTCCTCTGTGCCCACACATGCCTAGTATCTCTAAATTTCTTCTTCTTATCAGGACACCAGCCAATAGAATTGTGGCCATCGCTAAAGGCATTTTTTTTAAATCATAACTTTAAAAGTCTTGTCTCCAAATACAGTCCCAATCTGGGGTACTAGGGGTTTTGACTTCAACATAGGATTTTTATTGATGAGGAGAGCACAATTCAGCCCATAACAGAAATGTCTTCTCTGCTTCTGTTGTAGAGAGTTTGTACCATTTATTCCATAAATTGAAATCATCTGGGCTGGATGCTTTCTTTTTTGAAGTGTTATCTATTATTTATTTGATGTAGTTAGTAAATATAGGCCAATTAAAATCTATTCATTCCATGTGTGAGATTTTGTAGTTAGTATATTCAAGAAAATAGTGCATATGGGCACAGAGTTATTCATATGGGCATGGAGTTATTCTAAATATTTCTTTATTATTCTTTGTATGTATCTGAAATCAGAAGTTAGAATTTTGTTTTTATTTCTAATATAGTAATTGTGTCTTCTCGCGTTTTTCATTTTTGTAGATTTTATTTTATAGAGGTAAGAAAACATAACATGAGATCTACTATCTTAAATTTTTAAAGTACAACACACTATTGTTAGCTATAGGTATAATATTGGACATCATCTATCTAAAGCTTATTCAATTTGCTTAACTGGAACTTATGTGCACTCATTAGTCAGTCCCCATTTTCCCATAATCCCAGCTCATGACAACCGTCATTCCATTCTTTGATTTTATGAATTTGACTATTTCAGATCCTTATGTAAGTAGAATCATACAGTATTTGTCTTACTGTGACTGGATTATTTTATTTAACATATTGTCCCCTATGTTCATTCATGTGGTCACATATTGCAGAATTTTTTTTCTTTTTTGTGGATAAATCGTATTCTATTAAACGTATATGTCACATTTTCTTTATTCATTTATCCAAAGATATTTAGATTGTTTCCACATCTTGTTTATTGTGAATAGTCCTGCAATGAACATGGGAACACTGGTATGTTTTTGAGATGCAAATTTCAATTTCTTTGTATATATACCCAGAAGTGGAATTCCTAGGTAATATGTTAGTTTTATTTGTAATTTTCTAAGAAACCTTCAAACTGTTTTCCATAGCAACTGCACATTTTTGAATTCCCACCAAAAGTGTGCAAGGGTTCTGATTTCTCCACATCCTTATCAACACTTCTTATCTCTTATCTTTTTTATAACAGCCAACCCGACAAATGGGAGGTAATATCTCATTGTGGTTTTGTTTTGCATTTCCCTAAGGATTAGTGACATTGAACATTTTTTACATTACCTCTTGGCCATTTGTATGCCTTTTATGGTGAAATACCAATTTATTTAGGTGCTTTAGGAATCAAGTCCTCAGTTCCACTTCAAGTTGTGGAACTAGATTTTTTGCTATTAAGTTGTAGTTGTTTCTTATATTTTCTGGAAGTCCAGCTTTATTAGCTATATGGTTTAAGAACATTTTCTCCCATTCCATAGAATGTCACTCTGTTCATTCTATGGATGGTTTTATTTGTTTTACAGAAGCTTTTCAGTTTTATATAGCCCCACTTCTCTATTTTTGTTTTTGTTGCCTGTGCTTTTGTGTTATTTTCAAGATATCATTGCCATGACCAATGTTCTAAAGACCTTCCTCTGTATTTTCTCCTTGGAGTTTTACCATTTCAGATATTACATTTAAGTCTTTCATTCATTTTTAGTTGATTTTTATGTATTGTGTGTGATACAGATCCTATTTCATTTGTGTGTGTGTGTGTGTGTGTGTGTGTGTAGATATCCAGTTTTCTCAACACTGTTTGTTGAAGAGACTGTATTTTCCCTTCTGTGTATTTTTGGCTTCTTGTCAAAGATCAGTTAACAGTACATGCTTGGGTTTATTTTGGGATTCTCTATTATTTTCTATGTGTCTATCTTTAGTACCATACTCATTTGATTACTGTAGCCTTGTAGTATGTTTTGCAATCAGGAAGTGTGAGGCTTCCAGCTTCGTTCTCCTTTTCAATACTTTCTTACTCCGGTGTTTTTCTTGATTATTTTCTATTTCTGTAGAAAATCCCACTGAGATTTTGAGGGGGATAGCATTGAATCTGTAGAATGCTTTGGCTATTATGGATATTTTATCAATATCAGTTTTTTCAATCCATGAACATAAGGTATCTTTGCATTTATTCATGTTTTAATTTCTTTCAGCAGTGTTCTGCAATTTTTTATGTATTGTAAACTCCTTTTTTTTTTTGTTTTACATGGAGCCTGAGCCTTGACTTTCTTTTCAGATGTTTTTAATTGTTACTATACTGGAGTACCATTGATATGCTGATAAAGATGTGCTGCAGAAAGAAAAGGTATTTAATTCTGTGATTAAGTCATGATCTTTTAGAGTGCTTGGGTCCTTGGGCAATGACCTTCACAAGTGCGTCTTAACTTTCCTCTGTGCCTTCTACAGATAGACAGAAAGTCTGTAGGGTGCTGGATATAGGTAATTTCTCTTTCCAAACACAGATATGGCTCTGGTAATGTACTTTTTCTTGCTAGGTAGGCCTTTTTTGTATGGAGAATGTTCTGGGTGTGTTTCGAAATAGCAAATTTTTCCTTTCTCCTTTCAGAAATATGATGCTTTTCCTTGACTGTTCGCCTTATGAACCTGTTGGAGTTCCTAGGATTAAGTTTCATAAAAACATAGAGGCCACACTAACACTTAGGAATTGCTCAGTCTTTGACTAGCCTACCTTCCACTTCTAGCAACTGCTCAAAGTTACCACTTATAGTTGTTTTCTCAGGCTGCCAATTACATCAAACTTGGTGGCCTGAAACAATAGGAATTCATTTGCTCATAATGCAGGATGCCGTAAGTCTCAAATCAAGGTGTCAGCAGGTTAGTTCCTTCTGGGAGCTCTGAGGGAGAATCCATTCCATACCGCTCTCATAGCTTCTCATGGCTGCCAGCAATCCTTGGCCTTCCTTGGCTTATAGCTGCATCCTTTCAATCTCTACATCTGTCTCTACGTGGCCTTTTTCTCTACGTCTTTCCTGTGTCACTGAGTCTCTATGAGAACACCAGACATTGGACTTAGTGTCCACCCTTATCCCAATATAAACTCAGCTTTTCTTGAGTACATGTACAAAATATCTACTTCCAAATAAGGTCACATTCATAAGTACCAGGGGTCAGGACTTAAACATAACTTTTTCGGCGATACAGTTCAACCCACCAGGTGTTTAAGTGTTCTTACCAGCTTATGGCCCCAGCAGCTTTTGCTCATAGGAAGATGATTTGGACTGTGCTTCTCTCAATGTACCCATCTTCAGATTTCTGGGAAGCAGTTTGCTCATGACCTCAGTTATCTTATGGGTCCAAGGAAAGTTATGGAGTTTCAGTTTTTCCAGCTTTTTTCTTATTGTAATATGGTAGTGGTGTATTCTGACCATTTTATATATCAGAGCTAAAATTAAAAATTTGTATCAATTTATTGGCTAGCCCATATTAAGGGCTCAGTAATAATTGTTGAATGAGTAGAAGAATAAATAAATATATGTATGAATTATCTATTCCTTTTGGCCTATTGATCTCTCTATATACAAAATCTATATATTAATACTTCAACCATTAGCTCTTAGAAGCTCTAGCTCTTCCTCACCTACTTAGGTTTTTAGTTATCATTAGATTATAACAGATAAAATATTCAAATTACTTTCTGAAAAATGTTGAAATGTTCTTTTTATCCACTTTTTCTGTGAAGAGTGATAATTGTTTACTGACACAAATAAATTTGTTTTGTTTGGAACTCTCTTTTGTTTGCGGGTGGTTGTTTTGTTTTGTTTGCTTAATTGTTTTATTTATATTTTGTTCATTTCTATCAGGGGACAGAAATGGAGTCTGAAAAGATCAAAGTGGTCAGAGAATGGTGGATTTTAAGGTTGAAGTTTCTTTCTCAACTCACAATTTTGTTTACCTAAACATGTAAAGTTTTTAAAAAGATTTTCTCTTATTCTGTTCTTTCTCTCCTTTTTTCTCTTTCTTTCCTTCCTTCCTTTCTTCTTTCTTTCTTTCCATTTTTCCTTTTTCCTTTTTTCTTTCCTTTCAGCTTAGCACGCTCTCTGCAATGGAACAATCAAACAGTACTTAGCAGATAACAGGCCTGGCATGGTGGCTCACACCTGTAATCCCAACAGTTTGGGAGGCCAAGGTGGGCGTATCACTTGAGGTCAGGAGTTCAAGACGAGCCTGGCCAACATGGTGAAACCCCATCTCTACTAAAAATACAAAAAAAAAAAATTAGATGGGCTTGGTGGCAGGTGCCTTAGTCCCAGCTACTGGGGAGGCTGAGGCAGGAGAATCCCTTGAACCCAGTAGGCAGAGGTTTTAGTGAGCCAAGATTATGCTGCTGCACGCCAGCCTGGGCAACAGAGCAAGACTGTGTCTCAGAAAAAAAGCAAAAAAGATAAAATAAAATAAAAATCTCTATGGGAAACAATATTTTGTCTAATATCTCCATTCCAATCTTCTAATATTTTGACACCCTTAGCTGGTGGACCTATAAACATCTTTTTTTACTATGAGAACTGCATAATCTCTTAGAAGTTATTTGTGGTGCTGTTGTTTATTGAATATGTGTGATATGATGTTTTATTTCATGTGAGATAGCAACACCGAGTCATTGGTTCCTCCCATTTGTCTTCCCACAATTCAGCTATCTCAGTTCCACCTGCTAAGAATTTATCTCGCTGAAGTTATTTGTTCAACATGCAAAATAAACTCTTAGCTTCAAACAGAAAAAAAAATTTATGATGTCAAATAACTTAAAAATAAGCCAGTTTATATTGTCATTGTCAAAGAAAATGATTAAGTTATCAACTAGATATTGAATAAAACATATACAATGTCTTTGTTTCAAAATGCTCACTGCTAATAGTCTTGGACGTTGTTGTGTAATTTCTTTAGATTGAACCATTTTAAAATTTATTATGTTAAATGATTCACATATTTGATGCTCTGTCCTGTCATGGAATCATCTGTGTTTAAAACTTTTTGTGTAAATATTTGCTTTGCACTTTACGCTAACAATGTCTTGTTCTCTATCAACAGTTTACGTGTATTTATTATCACAAGACTACACACACAAACACACGCAGTTATAGAAACATATAAATTTGATGTTAGTGTATTTTTTGTGTTCTCTAAAAGTTCTTTTTTCAGGAGTTATGACAATTAAATACAGCCACGCAGCACGTAATAAAGCTTCAGTTAGCTACTCAGACCACATATGACGTGGTCCCATATGGTTATAATGGAGCTGAAAATTTTCTTTTGCCTAGCGATGTCATATCCATCTTAATGTGTGTCTTAGCACAACACATTACTCATCTGTTTGTGGTGATGGTGGTGTAAACAAACTACTGCACTCCCAGTTGTTTAAAAGTATATTACATGTGATTATGTACAGTACATAATACTTGATAATATAAAAGACTATGTTACTGGTTTATATATTTACTAAATTATATGTTTTATGATGATTTTAGCATTCATACCTGATACTTATAAAAAATGTGAACCATAAGACATCCTCAGGTAGGTTCTTCAGGAAGTGTTTCAGAAGAAAGCATTATTATTATTGTAGGAGATTATAACTCCACATGTGTTATTGTGCCTGAAGACCTTCCAGTGGGACAAGATGTGAAATGTAACACAGGGATATTCATGATCTTGACCCTATGTAGGCCTATGCTAATACATGTCTGTGTTTGAGTTTTTGAAAAAATATTTTAAAAAGTGAAAGCAAAAACTAAATAAAAACAACTTACAGAATAAGAATATAAAGAACAAGATAGTTTTGTACATATTTACAATATCTGTGTTTTATACTGTTATTACTAAAGAGTCAAAAATTTTTTTTAAAAGTTCGTAAAGTAGAAAAGTTACAGTAAGCTATAGTTATTACTGAGGAAAGAAAATTATTTTGTATAAATTTAGTGCAGCCTAAGTGCACTGTGTTTGTAGTCTACAGTAGTGTACGGAAGTATCCCAGGCCTTCACACTCATTCACCACTAACTCACTGACTCATGCAAACCAACTGCCAGTCCTATAAACTCTATTTATACTAAAGGTTCAACACATTTTTCATCCTTTATACCATATTTTTACTGTAGCTTTTCTGTGTTTAGATATGTTTAGATAAACAAACACCACTGTGTTGTAATTACCTACAGTTTTCGGTACAGTAACATGCTGTACAGGTTTGTAACTGAGGAGCAATATGCTATATCATGTAGTCTATGTGTGTAGTAGGCTATACCACCTAGGTGAGCGTAAGTATACTCTATGATGTTTGCACAATGGCATTGCCAAAAGACACGTGGCTGTGTGCATACATATGGGCATATATGAATATATTTTTTCCTCTACATTTATATTTGATCAATTTCTTGCTAAAAAAACTTAGAACTACTATCAAGAAAGAATATTTTAAGCTGAATACATTAATTGCTTTGGTACCGACTCCTTCTGAGTAAAATGCTACGATTATCTTTTAGTCAGTGAATCTTTTGTTATTTTCATCTGTATTATCACCTTACCTTTTTTTCTTGAAAACATGCACCATTTCTCAGTGGCACTTGCATTTATAGTACTCTTAAATAATTTGGGGACATATTAAATTTATATATTCTACACAGGTAACATTTACTTCCTATTCACCGAGTACATTCAAGACAATAGGAAGAGAGCACTTAAAAAATAAAGCCCCTACCTTCATGGAACATATATTCTCGAAGGGGCTATACAGAAAAGTTATAAATGAAATTAAGAAATCTAATGCAAAAAAATAATTTCAGATCAAAATGTGATTATAGGATTATCAGTCCTATCAGTATGGCAAACTTTTCTCTCTCTCCTCTTCCCTACCAAGTAGAACTACAAAACCAGAAAGTAAATTAAGAGACAACCAAAGGAGAACTGCACAAGGTAGAGGGGAGCATTACAATGGTTTGGGGCCCCAAGATTGGAGGAAAACACAGTGACAGCATGTCTTATGGACACCAGCCAACCTAAGAAGGCAACCTTAGGCCTGGCATTTCCTGACTCCAAGCCTGGCAACAGAAAGGCAGCCCAGGAATCTCATTCCTCCCCTAGATGGAACTGAATTCCAGCCTACGACATCAGGCATGCCTGACAGAACAGGAAAGAGGGGTCAATGGGAAGTCCTAGTGACAATAACTGGCCATGTAAATGTCTCTTTTTCCCCACTTGGCCTGATATTTCCCTCTTATGCCTAATGAAACTGATACTCAGGGGGCACTGGAAAGTAGGATCCCAGCACATCAAGCTCCATCCCAGTAAGCATTCTGCATTGTATATAGTGAACATAACTGGGAGTTAAGTCCTTACCCTACTTAGAAGCCAGTCAGCCTCAACTGAGGAATATCCTCCAGTCTCTCAGTCACCATCAGCTGTTATCAGTGAGAACGCCAGCAATATGAGATAAATAAAACAGATAAAAATAACACTGCGTAGTCTCTAAAAAATTACAGTCATTGAAACCACAGCCCTCACAGACTAGGACTTGTTTGCCAAACCTAAACAGGTGACTATGTGCCAAAACAAAATACCTAAATAAGGTCCAGATTCTTCTAACGTAATAGTCAAAATGTCTAGAATAAAATAAAAACCACCCACGATATCAAGAACCAGGAACTCATAATGTGATTTATTTAAAAGAATGTCAGCCAGGCACAGTGGCTCACGCCTGCCATCCCAGCACTTGGGAGGCAGAGGTGGGTAGATCACGAGGTCAAAGTCAGGAGTTCGAGACCAGCCTGGCCAACATGGTGAAACCCTGTCTCTACTAAAAATACAAAAATTAGCTGGGTGTGGTGGCTGGCGCCTACAATCCTAGCTACTCAGGAGGCTGAGGCAGGAGAATTGCCTGAACCCGGGAGGCGGAGGTTGCCATGAGCCGAAATGATGCAACCTACTAATGTTGTTTCCCCAGTGTATATTCTTGAAAAACTTTGTCAACAATCAATTGGCTATATACATGTAGCTTTATTTCTGAGTTATTTATTCTGTTCCATTGATCTATATGTCTATTTTATACTAGTAGTATGGTGTTTGGGTTACTATTGCCTTGTAGAATAATTTGAAGTCAGGTAATGTGATGCCTCCAGCTTTGTTCTTTTTGCTTAGGATTTTTTGTTTGTTTGTTTTTGTTTTTTTTCTTGGGGGGGGTTGCTCTTTTTTGGCTCCATGTGAATTTTATGATTGAATTTTCTAATTTTGCAGAAATTATGTTGGGATTTAAATAGCGGTTGCATCGAATTTGTAGATTTCTTTGGATGCTATGGTCATTTTAACTATATTAATTTTTCTGATCCATAAGCATGGGATTTTTTCCATTTTTTTTGTTTCAATTACAATTTCTTTCCTCAGTGTTTTGTAGTTTTTCTCGTAGAAAATTTTCACCCACATGCTTAAATATATGCCTAAGTATTTTTTTTTTGTGCAGCTATTGTATGTGTGATTGCGTTCTCTCAACTTGATCATTATTGGTGCATAGAAATACTACTGATTTGGGAAAACTGAGATTGCCGTACGAAGAAGAATAAAACTGGACCCTACTTCTCACTATATACAAAAATTAACTCAGCATCATAAAAGACTTATATCTAAGTCCTGAAATTATAAAAATACTAGAAGAAAACCTAGAGCAAAATATTCTGGACAATGGCCTAGGCAAAGAATTTATGAGACCAAGACCTTAAAAGAACAAGCAGCAAAAACAAATATAGACAACTGGGACTTAATTAAACTAAAGAGCTCTGCACAGAAGAAGAAACATGCAACAGAGTGAACAGAAAACCTGGAACAGGAGAAAATATTTGCAAACTATGCTACTGACAGGGGATTAATATCCAGAATTTATAAGAAACTCCAAAAGAACTCAAACAATTTTACAAGAAAAAGCAAACAACCCCATCACAAAGTGGGTGAAGGATATGAACAGACACTTCTCAAAAGAAGACATTTATGCAGCCAACAGACACATGAAAAAATGCTCATCATCACTGGCCATCAGAGAAATGCAAATCAAAACCACAATGAGATACCATCTCACACCAGTTAGAATGCTGATCATTAAAGTCAGGAAACAACAGGTACTGGAGAGGAGGTGGAGAAATAGGAACACTTTTACACTGTTGGTGGGACTGTAAACTAGTTCAACCATTGTGGAAGACAGTGTGGCGATTCCTCAGGGATCTAGAACTAGAAATACCATTTGACCCAGCCATCCCATTACTGGCTATATACCCAAAGGACCATAAATCATGCTGCTATAAAGACACATGCACACGTATGTTTATTGCGGCACTATTCACAATAACAAAGACTTGGAACCAACCCAAATGTCCAACAATGATAGACTGGATTAAGAAAATGTGGCACACGTACACCATGGAATACTATGCAGCCATAAAAAATGATGAGTTCATGTCCTTTGTAGGGACATGGATGAAGCTGGAAACCATCATTCTCAGCAAACTATCACAAGGACAAAAAACCAAACACCGCATGTTCTCACTCATAGGTGGGAATTGACAATGAGAACACTTGGACACAAGAAGGGGAACATCACACACCGGGGCCTGTTGTGGGGTGGGGAGAGTGAGGAAGGATAGCATTAGGAGATATACCTAATGTAAATGACGAGTTAATGGGTGCAGCACACCAACATGCCACACGTATACATACGTAACAAACCTGCACACTGTGCATATGTACCTTAGAACTTAAAGTATAATAAAAAAAATATATAAAAAAAGAAACTCGGCCGGGCGCGGTGGCTCACGCCTGTAATCCCAGCACTTTGGGAGGATGAGATGGGCGGATCACAAGGTCAGGAGATCAAGACCATCCTGGCTAACACAGCAAAACCCCGTCTCCACTAAAAATACAAAAAAATTTAGCCGGGCGAGGTGGCAGGCGCCTGTAGTCCCAGCTACTCGGGAGGCTGAGGCAGGAGAATGGCATGAACCCGGGAAGCAGAGCTTGCAGTGAGCCGAGATAGTGCCACTGCCCTCCAGCCTGGGTGACAGAGCGAGACTCCATCTTAAAAAAAAAAAAAAAAAAAACTCAAGTCAACAACAACAACAACAAAAAACAAGGAACCCCATTAAAACGTGGGCAAAGGGCATGAACAGATATTTCTCAGAAGGTGACACAGTAATGGGCGACAAACATATGACAAGATGCTCAGCATCACCAATCATCAGAGAAATGCAAATTAAAACCATGGTGAGATATAATCTTACATGAGCTAGAATGGCTATTTTCAGTTTGGTGCAAAAGTAATTGTAGTTTTTGCCATCACTTATAATAATAAATTAATATTAAAAAGACAAAAAATAACAGATATTGGTATGGATGCAGGGGAAAGATAATACTTATACATTGTTGGTGGGAATGTAAATTAATATAAATTAATATAACACTACGGTGATTTCTCAAAGAACTAAAAATAGAAATACCATTTGATCCAGCAGTCTCACCACTGGGTGCCTACCCAAAGGTAAGAAATCATTATATCAAAAAGAGCACTTGCACTCATATGTTTATCATAGCACTATTCACAATTACTGTAATATGGAATCAACATAAGTGTTCATCAATAAAAGATTGGATACAGAAAATGTGAGATGCATACATACACACACACACACACACACACAAATGTGTATGTATATACACAAATTGGTATATATATGTATATACAAATATAAAATAATGTTTTCATTTTTAATGGCTAAATGGTATTCCACTGTGTGTGTATATTATCAGTCATTGTTTTCCCATTCCCAAGCCAGCACTAAGCACATTTATTGTGCATTTAGTGAAAAGATATAATGTGAAGCTAATAGCACCTAAGCTTCATGAACTTTCACTTGCAATGAGAGAAGCACTAGCAATACATTGACATTGTTGTGTGTTTTTGTGTAATTTGGGAGAGTAAGATATTTTTATTGCAAAAGGTTAAATCACTGACTTTACTTACATTACTCTCATTTATAATGCCCTTTCTGTAGGTAGCATTGTCATGGCTCCTGGAACCTCTGGGATCTAGCTGAAGAACTGTGAGTTTGGGCATTAGTGAGATATATTTATGTGGTTCTTAGTTGCTTCGTTTACAGTAATTGTAAACCATTCTGGTACAGGAGTGGCTTCAATGAATATTCCTATCTCCCTCTGTTCCAACACACCAGATGTCATGACAAGAAACACCAAACCAGCAGTCTTATTTTTAAATTTTAATAAATGACTGTATGTATTTATGGGGAACAATGTGATATTTTGATACGTGTTTACGTTACGGAATTATAAAATCAGGCTAATTAAGATTTTCACTACTCCATATACTCATCATTTCTTTGTGGTGAGAACATTTAAAATCCACTCTTTTGGTAATTCTGAAATATATAATACATTATAATTAGCTATAGCCAATACATTGTACAATAGATCACCAGTACTTATTCTTCC
Source organism: Hylobates moloch (assembly GCF_009828535.3). Taxonomy (NCBI): domain Eukaryota; kingdom Metazoa; phylum Chordata; class Mammalia; order Primates; family Hylobatidae; genus Hylobates; species Hylobates moloch. The sequence goes on from NW_026652291.1 coordinate 80,056,617, forward strand.
CACGTAACTGAAGCTTCGTACCCTTTGACCAACATGTCTCCTTTTCCTGCCCACCACCACACCCAGGTTCTGGTAACCACTAGTCTACTCTCTGCTTCTACAAGTTTGACTTGTTTTAGATTCTACGTATAAGTGAGACCATGCTCTATTTGTCTTTCTGTGTCTGCTTTATTTCACTTAGCCTAATGTCCTCTAGATTTCTTCATATTCTCGCAGGTACAAACTTTTCTTCTTTTTCAAGGATAAATAATATTCCATTGTGTATATTATACCACATTTAAAACATTCATACATTCACTGATGGACATTTTATTTGTTTCTATATCTTGACTATTGTGTATGATGCTGCAATGAATATGAAAGTGCAGGAATATTTTATATATATACCAAAAACAGAGACAGCAGTTTGGATAAACACAGATTTGAGAGGCACTTTAGACTCTCTGGCTGGATGAATTGGTCAGGGATTCTACTGAAACATGAAAGTGTTCTTAGGGAACAAGCGTGAGAAGCATTAAAAGAAAAGGAAAGAATAAAAAAATACACACTCACATATGTGTGTCTGTGCATGTATATATATATGTGTGTGTGTGTGTGTGTGTGTGTGTGTGTGTATCCAACAATCCAGTAGTGGGATTGCTGGATTGCTGGATCATATATTTATTCTATTTTTAATGTTTTGAGAAACTCCATAGTGTTTTTCTAAGTGGCTGATCTAATTTACATTCTCAGAACAATGATATATAAGGTTCCCTTTTCTCCACATCCTCACCAACACATATCTTTCATGTTTTTGACAATAGCTATTCTAACAGGTGTGAGGTGATATTTCCTTTTGTTTTTAGTTTGCATTTCCCTGACGATTAGTGATCTTGAGCATTCTTTCATATATCTATTAGCCATTTATATGTCTTTTTTTGAGAAATGTCTATTCAAGTCCTTGATATTTTTAGCAGGGTTATTTGTTTTCTCGTTTTCGAGTAGTTTGAATTCCTTATATATTTTGGATATTAGCCCCACAAAACAAAAAGGTGATTTTAAATGGGTGCACAAGGACTTCCAGCATCTACACTCCTGGAAGTAGGGCAGAAAAGAGGCTGGAACCTGCAGTTCTTATTTTCTCTCTGGAAGGGCTTCACTACATACTCTTCCAGCGGCTGCCTGATGACCTAGTTTGTGACTAAAATGCATTGAGGAGTAAGTGGAGCAGTAAAACAGTAGACCTCTGAAGCCTGAGCCGGAGCTTGGCACTTCCCAAACCTTCTCCCATGACCCACTACAGTGATACATTTAGGTCTACTCATTCTTCCTGAAAAGAGCTTGTTCATACACCAACTTTTATACCACTCACCAAAGGGAATGCCTCTTTAACTGCCTAGCTCTGGGAGTTGATGGGGGTCTGCATTTTTAATTCTTCCAGGATCACAGAAAACAAAGAGGTGGATATAAACGGGCCCACTTCTTAGGTAGGAATTGGGTCTCGACTCCAGAGGTGGGGCTTGGACACCAGATCAGACTGAGAACTAACCAAAATAGGGCCGGGGTGGAAGCAGTTTTCAGTCAGACACGCCCACCCGCATGCCATGTCAATTTACTATTGTTATAGAAACACCTGGGAGTTACCACCCCTTTCCATGGCAATGATCCAATGATTCAAAAGTTTCTACCCCTTCCTTGGAAATTTCTGCATAAACTGCCCCTTAATCTGCATGCAATTAAAAGTGGGTATAAATCTGACCTCACAACCGCCCTGAGTTGCTACTGTCTGCTTACAGGGTAGCCCTGCTCTGCAGGAGCAGTCACGAAGCTGCAACGCTACCTCTTTAATAAAGCTGTTTTTTTCTACCTCTGGCTTGTCCTTGAATTTGTTCCTGGGCAAAGCCAAGAACCCTCATGGGCTAAGCTCCACTTTGGGGCTTCCCTGCCCTGCAACACTTCCAGTGATTATCTCCCCAGGAACAGAGGAGACAGTCTGAACACAAGTGCAGACATTTGCAACAGATTCTCTCCCTGGCTTAGTGCAGAGACAGTAGGAGATAAACAAATATTTCTCAGCTTCACCATGAGGATAAAAGGAAATGAAATATACATCTAACACCCCAACTATTCCAGCCACATCTAGAGGGTCTGGCTTTTACCCTACCCATCTGTGTTACTGACAAAATACGGCATATCCTAATTTCCTGAGGGACACCAAAAACAGAGACAGCAGTTTGGATAAACACAGATTTGAGAGGCACTTCAGACTCTCTGGCTGTCTGAATTGGTCAGAGATTCTATTGAAATATGAAAGTGTTCTTAAGAAACAAACATGGGAAGCATTAAAAGAAAAGGAAGGAATAAAAAAAGAAATCTGAGAAAATAGAAAAATAATTATAAAGGAAATTGTTCTGTGATACCCAATTCCAAAATATATTATCTTAAAAATACCTTGAAATGTGTGTAAAGCCATAAGCTAGGCTTTGTAATATTATTTCATTAATCACATATGAAAAAGTGTAACCAGCGTACTTGGTTCTTTTTAAAGCACAGCCAAACCAAAAGTTCTCTCTTGACAAGAATATATGAATAAGTGATTAAAGATTATGTATACAAAACATTAGGAAAAAAGTGTTTCTTTTTCTGTTTACTCAGCATTTCTACTTAAAAGAATGGGCATGGTTATAGAGTATTGACACCTCAGTTGGCTGCCTTGCCTTAATCTTAGAATTAATAGCTCTACCTCTGTGCTGATGCTTCCAAATAGGTACCCTGGTCTGAGCCTCTCATATATATGTACCTATGTACAGCCTCCCTGTATGTATGTCTCTGTGTTTCCAATGAATAATGCTATAATCTAGTACAAAAAAGAAAAAAACAAAACTAGGTGTAGCTCAGTAGCTGTTGAGATCAAGGAAAATACCAGAGTAGCTTGTAAGATGGGAGCAGAGATCTCCAATCAGGTGAGCATCTTTACTTTCAGGATACATAAGAAGCAGTGGTCAGAGCAAGAAAATTCATTTGGAGTAAGACTTGTGTTCAGGAATTACACATATGTAGTTATTAATTGATAAGGTAAGTAAGATAAAATGTGAAAAGATGAGAAGAGAAGCCAGGAACAAAATATTCTTAAGAATCAAGAAGACTGCCCTCTTTATCTTAAGGAATAATAAGAAAAATATGTCTTTAAATATAGAAAATATGACCAAAATAGCATATTATTAGTATTTAGAGAATCAGTGAGCCCAATCTGATCATGTATAGGGGATGCATCTTTAGTTTGACTAATTAGCATCAAAATGCCCCTCCAAATGGCAGCACCATTGTGCAGTTCCACCAGCAGACAAAGGTTTCTTGATACTTGGTGATATAGGTTAACTATGTGTCCCCACCAATATCATGTTAAAATGTGATCCCCGCTGTTGGAGGTGGGGCCTAGTGAGAGGTGTTTGGGTAATAAAGGCAGATCCTTCATGACTGGCTTGGTGCCATTCTTTCGGAATTGAGTGACTGCTCTCACGCTTAGTTCTTCAGAGACCTGGTTGTTAAAAAGAGCCTGGCACATTTTTCATTTCCCTGTCTTGCTCCCTGTCTCATCATGTAACATGCCAACTCTCCTTCACCTTCTGTCATGACTGGAAGCTTCCTGAAGCCCTCACCAAAAGCAGATGCTGGCACCATGGTACTTGTATAACCACACGAAAGGCAGAATTCCTATGCTAATTAAAGGGTATTTGTGTGTATGTTTCTTTGCGTGTATGATGAATACATATGAATAGAATCTTTTTGGCATGTAGTTTACTATTAGCAAAGCAATACACGCAGTATATTCATAAATTAGGTAAAAAAATTCAACAAAACTGTGGCATAGTATTTACTACATATTAATCTAAAGCATTGCTATAGTTGGCTGTTTTAGTGATGACTTTCAATAGCTCTGTAATAGATCATAAAGATTCTCATGTAGACAAGAATACTAACAGTTAGAAAGCTTAAATAATTTGTCTGAAGTTACACATGTGGTTAGAGACAAAACAAGGGTATTACCAGTAAGGCTCATTTTATTATACTGCACTGCCTCCAGATACCATGATGTTTATGCAGTCCTCCCAGGGATAAGAAATTGGTGAGAGTCACATGTTCAGGCATATACAACAGCATTTCTCTATACTGATTGGAGATATCGGAGAAAAGTGATTATTCAGAACAGTCATTCCAAGTACCTTAAACTAAGGTGAGGCAAATGTATTTCAATATTTAAAAAGAAGTATCTCTAATAATCTATTTATTAAAAATTATATAATTTTATCAAAGGCTTATCAGAATTCCAACATCTGATTTCTGATGTGAAAATATAAAACAAATGCAATTGATATAAAGAATAAAATATTTGGACATTACATAAGCATAACTGTATTCTAATCTGACTTCAGTCTAATCTGATTAGAACTCATATTTTCTTTCTTAAAATTTTAAATTTAAAGAAAATAGCTTTTCTAAAACAAATTCATCAGAAATTGTATATAATGTTTTGTAACGTAAAATATATAAATAATAATCATGCCATTAATTTGGCGTTCAACTTACAACATCTGTTTTAGCTATAGGTATGATTGTATTTAAGAAAGCAAGGATTGAACAAAATCCACCAGCATGTTAAGTATTTCTGTGTACCACAGCTAAAAACCTGATTAATATTTCCTAAAGGGAAGCCAAAATAGCATATTCATGCTTTATGTTTATGCTCCATAAAACTACATGTAAAATAGATTGCATGTTCATTTTTCGAAATTAGGTATTATCAAACTGGCCCACAAAAGCAAGAGGAAAGGCAAGAGAGAGTTCTAGAAAATAACTGGTTATTTTGAGAACACATTCCTAATACTTGTCTGTTTAAGTATCCATTAACGCCCTGGATATTGGAAGGAGATTGACAGAGTGGCTAAAGTAGAAGACCCTAAAAGAGTTTTGCCCAGAGTCAGCCAGAGATTTTGGTTCTCACTAAATGTACTCTGACACAGAGCAGAGGAAATCGTCTGAAACAAGTTTAAGGGATCTACGTTAAAGCTGCCTAAGCATAGATATGTATACTTGTTCGAGGCTTTGCAAGCTGGCTTAGAACACTATAAAGCCTTGCCAAAATCACTGAGAGAGTTCGTCTTCTTTGAAGCAGCAATAGTGTGCTTGGGTTTAAGTAGGATGTCATAAGCAAAGTGTGAAAAAATATATTTTAGGAAACTACAGATATAGCTCAATTGACAAGCAGTTTTTCTGTCAAAATTTTATTTGTACATTGATCTTTGTAACTCTGAATCAATATCTCAAAATAGATCATAGTGATTAGTGCATCAAAGTTTGGTGAAGGATGCCTAATTTATCCTTAAAATACATGAAATACAGTATTGATTAATGCTTTTTATCTACTACATATTTTCATATGGTGAAATTGTATTCTAAGTTCCAAAAAAGGACCCCAAGAACACACTTCACTGGCTGAGGATGCAAGGACCCACAGAGTGCTCCTGGCTGTAGTGATTGTCATCTAGGGTGTGGCTAGGGCCTTTGGAAAAACCACATGTGACAGATCCTCTAAGCACTTATTAAAGTTAGTTTTTTCTCTATAGTAATAGATGGGCTTTATAACACTTTATAAGATACTTTAACTAAAATATCTGGGATTGCTTTATGATAAGAGATTACATTTATGGTTCCCAAATAATAAAACTATTTTACTGATATTTATTATTTATTAGGTATTTATTCTCCATTAGGTGTTTTTTGTTTTGTTATGTTTTGCAATGACATTAAACACTGCTCTGGAAGCTTCTTGTATTTATTAAAGCACTATATACAAGGAGATGTTTCTTAAGACTTTTACAGTTGGGAAGAAAAAACTACCATCTGAACAAATGTTGCCTTTAATTCTCAAATTATTAAATGAGTTTGTTTTCTATACACTAATATGATGAAATAAAATTTATCTGTAATGTAAATCTCTGACTAGACAAATTTAAATATATATAAAGATAATTATTTTTATTTTAATATCAGTGTTTATAGAATATGTCAAGTAAGAATGATTTCCTTGAGCTGCCAATGCTGAGGCAGAAACAAAACCTTCTCTATATTTTCTCTTTAGTTCTTTCCTACACCTTCCCTTTTCCTCAGCCTGTCTCCCTTCCTACCCCGATGTTGTTTTCTTCTCTTGTTGTACAATCTGTCATTCCACATACAATTATTTATTTTTTCCAGACACTGTTTTAGGTGTTAGGGAAATAGTGATGAACCAAAGAGATCTTGCTCCTACCCTTAAAAGGTTCTCATCTACTAGAGAAAACAGACATGAAATATTATTAGAAGTGAGATGATGATTACAAAAAAATGTGAAAAACATGTTACTTTAGCATATATATAATGAACTTCTGACTGTAAGTTTATACTTGGGAGAGCAGTGAAATTAGAAAATTTATCTCATTCGGGAAAATTATAGTCCACTGAAAATTGATACTAAGCATTATATACCCATATAATTCCTTGCTTTTTTTTTTTTTTCTAACAATCCTATTTAGTTTGAGAGAAATTACAGAGAAAATGAAAGGAATGATTTGGGGTTGGACATTAAAAGTTAGGTGAAATTTAGGAATCTCAGAAAAATCTTATTTTTAAAGTTAATGGCTATAATCAACTTTCTGCCTTTCAGATGATCCATCAGTTTAAGCGTATTCCCAGATGCTTTATTCTAGGAAGGATAAAGCAAGAGTTTAGGGAAGACATTCCGTAGTCTTATATTACTGTTGTTATGCTGCTACCAGTACCTCATGTGTCTTTCATCTTTGTCTCTTCTGTGGATCTGTGATTGGCAGACATCTGATGCCTCAACTCTTTTCCTTTAGCTTCCAACTTTTGTTAACTTCCAACCTTTGTAACTGCGCCTGGATATTAGCAGCTTTATTCCTCAAGCAGTGGCTTACATCAATTGTCCCTTCCTCCTTAAAAAAAAAAAAAAAAAAAAAAAATTTTTGGACACAACCCAGTCTGCCTTGTTAAAATCTTCACTGCTTGTTGCTCTCATTTGACATTTGCCAACTGCTCTCTTACATGAAACAGATTTTATGCCTGCATTTCTACACTTCAGGCACCTCGGGATCCAAAATCCGCCATGTCCATAGATTTGTTATAGCCTGCCAACTGTCCCCTGTGCCAGATGGTCTGCCTGTGGACGTTTTCAGTATAGATCTTCAGAGTTCCCTAAACCCTTGAAGTTAGCCTCTATTAACCTGGGTTGGGTGACTCTTTGACTCAGTAGATAATGGTCTTCCTGAGGTAGACCCGTTTCTATTTTAGTCACTACTGAATCCCCAGTATTCAATAAATATTTGAATAAATGATTTACTTCTTTTACCTTAGATTGCTCGTGTTTATAAAAAGTGCATATAATTACGTGTTTAAATCTCGGAAAATATGGTTACACCTCATAAAGCTTTGCATTTCAAGTCTTGCATCAGATTAAATAAGTATTTAGACCATCATTTCCAAATCGGTAAACTATAGTAAAGTTTGTTCTCTTATTTTTTAATTCACATGGTACTAAAGAGAACTGGCTCCTTAAAGACAAAACTGCTATAAGTACTGATGAATTTTATAGCCTTCTTAATAATACATCTTCACCAAGGTATCACACATTGTTTGCTTTGAATAAGATATATTATGTATTCTCAATGGCACAGTATAACATCCAAAAGAACAAAAATTAATCCTGGTGGAGGGGGAGAATCTTATTCTTCATATGTATAAAGCACAGACATTCATACATTACATAACAAATATATAGTATATTTGTGTTACCAACATTTTGTGGGGAACCAGTAGGAGAAAATGTTTAAAATGTCTCCTTGTGGGGGGCAACAGGAAAAATAAATTAAGAAACTCTGTGGTACATAAAGGTAAAAAAGAGCTTCATCCTTGTTTTGGAGAGAGCATCCAAGCTAACAGGCAAAATTTGCCAGAGATTTGACTCTTTTAAGAGATGGTGTGGGCTGGGTGTGGTGGCTCACTCCTGTAATCCCAGGACTTTGGGAGGCCTAGGTGGGCGGATCATGAGGTCAAGAGATCAAGACCATCCTAGCCAACATGGTGAAACCCCGTCTCTACTAAAAATACAAAAATTAGCTGGGCATGGTGGCACGTTCCTGTAATCCCAGCTACTCCAGAGGCTGAGGCAGGAGAATCACTTGAACCCAGAACCTGGGAAGTAGAGGTTGCAGTGAGGAGAAACTGAGCCACTGTACTCCAGCCTGGTGACAGAATTAAATTCTGTCTCAAAAAAAAAAAAAAACAAAAAGAGGTGGCGTGTACTGAGAAAACTATGAGCACATCCTAGAAAATGATGTGATCAACACAGAAGAACATAATCACAAGGTAATTTCTGAATTGTCAACTTCTTTCAAACTTGATGTTTTATTTCTATTTATTTATTTGTTTTGAGACAGGGTATCGCTCTGTTGCCCAGGCTGGAGTGCAGTGGCACGATCTTGGCTCACTGCAGCCTCTGCCTCTCGGGTTCAAACGATTCTTGTGCCTCAGCCTCCCAGGTAGCCGGGATTACAGGCACGCACCACCACACCTGGCTAATTTTTGTGTTTTTTGGTAGAGACGGGCTTTCATCATGTTGGTCAGACTGGTCTCGAACCCCTGACCTCAAGTGATCTGCCTGCCTTGGCCTCCCAAAGTGCTGGGATTACAGGTGTGAGTCACCACACCCAGCCTTAATGTACTATTTTTAAACAATGCTTCAATATTTTAATTAGGCTAACCTACATCCTATAAACAGCTCATTTAAGACACACAGATAACCATTTTACAATAATGCCAGATTATTTTGCAAAACCGTATAGTTATGTGAAATATGTATTTTAGTTTGAAATAGCAAAATCAGATTTCAAGAGCTGTGTTGTCTCATGTATCACAAAGTTCATTTAGCCACAGCTACTCGTAAGAATGAACTATTTTTTCCAGACATAATCCATTTCAGTTGCAGCTAACTTTTCCTAATTCAAAGGTCCTATATACTCTAACAAGAGAGCACTCTCCACAACACAAGTAGTCAGAGTGCAGAGTACTCAATCACCACACAAGTACAATCATGACTCAAACATTTGAAAAAAATTTTTGGATTGAAAACTTACATTAGTTTCACTGACCTTAACCATCCCCTCCTTTGCGAAACCTTTTCTGTTTTGTCAACTAAATAAACACACTTTTTTACCTGTAGCCATGGATCTGGAACACCACAATTTTACATTCACTTCTTTGATATTCCCATTACATGTTAAAGACAACCAATTGAATCATATCTTAAAAGGTCTCATCCGTAGAGTCTTTTGTTAACATTTCACCGATTTTAAAATGCCTTCATTTCTGATTTTTTAACATAGTTTGAGGTGCTGCACATTCCAGGTTCCTCTTTGACCAATCTAAGAGTGTTATTGAATCCCCTGCTCTTAGTTAGCTCTGACGTTCTAATTTCATTCCATTTTTCTTTCTGTTTATAGACATACTCATCAACTTCCAGGAGTTTGACAGCATTCATTTGCCAAACTATGTTTGGGTGCAAGGTGCTAGATATACAAAGGTAGACTAGATATACTCCTGCCTTCTAGAAGCTCTGATAACATCTTTCCTATACATTTCCAACACAACTTTAGAAATCTTCACCTTTAAGCACTGTGAACATCTCAAACTTATACTACATAAACTTTGACCCTAAAATTTACTGTTCTTTAATTTGATAGACGGCACAATATCCGCCATTAAAAAATATAATCAACTTACCCTCTTCCCTCTACTCAAACCTCAGAATCAGAGAATAAGTTTAATGTATTTCACATTCACATCTTTTCATTCAGGACTCTATTAATGATTTTAGATATGGATTAATGCTAGTTTCAAATCTGGTTTCTCCAACTACAACTTGAGGGATTTTGAACAGGACAAAATCTTTCTATCTCAAGTACTTTGTTGGTACAACAGAAATAACCTCCAACTAACAGGATGTCGAAGAAACATGTAAAGAGTATAGCACATGGTATTACTGAATACATTTTGATATTTTCTCTTCCCCAAATGTTTCTTCTTTTCTGGTGTTGCTGATGTAGATTATGTATTATTTGGTTCCATCTGGATATCCCACCACAGATTTACTTTCCTCTCTTGTCTGTCAACATTTGTCTAAACTCCACAATGTTATTAAATTGATTATTCTGCTGAAAGACTTCCAGACTTACTAATTGTTCACAATCAAATATAAATAAACACAATAAAATACTAATTCCTCACAGTAAAATATTAATTCCCACAGTATATCACCACATTTTATGCACTTCTGTGTACACCCCACAAGGTACAGTCTTAGGCATAGAACATGTATTTTTCAAATGTCTTCTGATTTTACTTCTGTTATAAAAATGTGTGCATAAACTCCACACTACATCTTTGTAGATACTCATATTTGAAAGAGGGCAGTTATATTTAAGCTAATGTTTACTTAAGAATTATATGAGTAACAGAGAAGGAACTGAGTTTAGGCACAGCATCTAACAGATTTATAAAATCGAATCTTCTCTTACTAAATCTTCTGCTTTGTGAACATCTTTCTGCTTAATTTGTATTGTTTAGGAAACTTTAAAAAGTCCATAGTCACATAATCTACATGCTCTCAGTTGAAGCCTATGCTTCCTTCATATTTCTCTTTCTGATGCTTTCCCTATACTGGATATTACATCTGGATGACAATGCAATGAAAATAATGAAGTAGGAAGACTTACCCATTGAGGTTCACTTCACGTGCATTCCTATGGTTGGTATGACCCCAATCATTACAGGAAAATGTAGGTTCCTGCTGTTTTCCTCACGTGACTCTAGATCCCAACACTTTGGTTATTGGATATGACATTTAGTACTATGAAACTTTTTTGGAGAAAACTCAATTTTGCTTGAGAACTGAGCAATTATGTACCACCTTTCATATCCTCTTGCTATATCTTCCAGATTTAACAAAATATGGCAGTTTTTCTTTCTAGTGTGTAGTCTCATGTCAGGGTATATTTTCTTCCTAGTTTGTAGTGTAATGTTAGCAGAGCTCATTTTCTGATTTTCATGTCTTTAAACTCTGATTAAGTAAAGTTACTTGTTATCACTAGTAATTTGGAAATCTCAGTTATTTCACAGATGCATACAACAGATTTGGCAGAATATGAAAATGCCTGGTAATCAAAATTACGACTATCTTCAGCTCTACAGGATTAGTTTCTTTCAGTGGTCTAACAAGATTCCTTTGAAGTATTTGTTACATGGATTCTAGGAGGTAAATTTTCATTCCTAGTATTTTGCATAAATTTCGTCCCTTTTATACTTGAATTTGTTTTTTTTAATTTTTATTTATTTATTTTTTTGAGACGGAGTCTTGCTCTGGCAGCCAGGCTGGAGTGCAGTGGCGCGATCTCAGCTCACTGCAACCTCTGCCTCCCAGGCTCAAGCATTTCTCCTGCCTCAGCCTCCCGAGTAGCTGGGATTACAGGCGCGTGCCACCACACCCGGCTAATTTTGTATTTTTAGTAGAGACGGGGTTTCACCATATTGGCCAGGCTGGTCTCAAACTCCTGACCTCAGGTGATCCTCCTGCCTCGGCCTCCCAAAGTGCTAAGATTACATGCGTGAGCCACCACGCTCACCGTTTTTTTAATATATCTCTAAGCTTAGAACATTGTTGTTTGTTTGTCTGTTTGTTTGTTTGTTTTTTGAGACAAGGTCTTGCTCTGGTGCCCGGGCTGGAGTGCAGTGGCACAAATGATTCTCTCACCTCAGCCTCCCAAGTACCTGGGATTATAGGCATATGCCACCACATCTGGCTAATTTTTTGTAGAGATGGGGTTTCACCATGTTGCCCAGATTAGTCTCAACCTCCTGGGATCAAGCAGTCTGACTACCTCAGCCTCCCAAAGTGCTGGAATTATAAGTATAAGCCACCATGCCCAGCCCATTGTTTATTTTTTGAAGTGAATAAAATTTGTAAGTTATTCCATAATTATATTAATTCCAATGATGAAGCAAAATGTAAATGTGTGGTTTCTTATTAAATTTATATATTTGGTTATATTTTTCAGGTCTAATTTCTATTCCTTTTTAAGTGAATAAGATGTGATGCTACGCTATGGAAATTAATATTTTATTACGGGCAAGTGATAAATCTGGAAGTCTTTCAGCAGAATAATCAATCTAGTCACATTGTGGAGTTTAGGCAAGTGTTAACAGAGACTAGAGGAAAGGAAATCTGTACTGGGATATCCAGATGGCATCAAATAAGCATATAATCTACATCAGTAACACCAGTAAAGAAGAAACATTTGGAGAAGGGAAGACATCAAAATCTATCCAGTACATACTATTTGGTATGCTCTTTACAGTTTCCTTCAAGTAATTCTGACATCTTATTAGAGCTTATTTCTATTGGACCAATAAAGGAATTGATATACTTACCTCACGATGGGAACTTGCTAAGCATTCTTTTTTTTTTTTTTTTTTGAGACGGAGTCTCGCTCTGTCGCCCAGGCTGGAGTGCAGTGGCGCGATCTCGGCTCACTGCAAGCTCCACCTCCCGGGTTCACGCCATTCTTCTGCCTCAGCCTCTCCGAGTAGCTGGGACTACAGGCGCCCGCCACCACGCCCGGCTAATGTTTTGTATTTTTAGTAGAGACGGGGTTTCACCGTGGTCTCGATCTCCTGACCTCGTGATCCGCCTGCCTCGGCCTCCCAAAGTGCTGGGATTACAAGCGTGAGCCACTGCGCCCGGCCTGGAACTTGCTAAGCATTCTATTCTTCAAGCAGTGGTAAAACTGCGAACACATCCTGAAGAAGTATTAGTGGCAAAATTGTGAACATAACCTGAACTTTTCTACTCTGCTGCCACCACTATCTTTATCTAAGACACTCGTACATTTATCTAACTAAAATTTAATTCAAGGTTCTACTTTTTCTCTCTCTCCTTAAGTACTCTGTAACTATAGTTTTTAGCGAAGTCATATTCTGAGGTATATTATTGTTGGTTTTATGTATTTTTATTTTTGACAGTCTTGCTCTGTCACACAGGCTGGAGTGCAGTGGCACAATCATGGCTCACTGCAGCCTTGACCTCCCAAGTTCAAGAGATCCTCTTGCTTCTACTTCCCAAGTAGCTGGGACCACAGGCGTGCACTACCATGCCCAGCTAATTTGTTGTATTTTTTGTAAAGACTGAGTTTCACCATATTGCCCAGGCTGGTTCCAAACTCCTGGACTCAAGCGATCCATGAGCCTTGGCCTCCCAAAGTGCTGGGATTGCAGGTGTGAGCCACCGTACCTCTCACCTTATTGTTGGTTTTACACGTGTTATTTCTGTTACCAAAATTGAAGACTTGCAGATAATAAGTCATATTATTATTTTTGAAACTCTCACCTATGATTGTGAATTTCTCTGCCTTTCTGTATTTCTATCAATTGTATCTTCTCGTATTTTGAAATTCTATATTTACAGTCATATGTATTTAAGATGGTTATGACTTTTTGATAAAGTTTACTCATATATGATTACAAAATATTTTTATCTATAGCATAGCTTTTTGTCATCAAATCTACTTCATCTAATATTAATATAGCCATACCAGTTCTCTAATTTTTATTGTTTGCATAGAAAATAGTTTCCTACTATTTTGCTTTCAAACTATAAAGTCCAATAATTTAGAATATATTTCTTCTAAATAAACTATAGTTAGTTCTGGTTTTTTTTTTTTTTTTTTTTGAGACGGAATCTCGCTCTGTCTCCCAGGCTGGAGTGCAGTGGCATGATCCTGGCTCACTGCTAGCTCTGCCTTCTGGGTTCACACCATTCTCCTGCCTCAGCCTCCTGAGTAGCTGGGACTACAGGCGCCCACCACCACACCCAGCTATTGTTTTATATTTTTAGTAGAGACAGGGTTTCACCGTGTTAGCCAGGATGGTCTCGATCTCCTGACCTCGTGATCTGCCCACCTCGGCCTCCCAAAGTGCTGGGATTACAGGCGTGAGCCACCGCGCCCGGCCACTTTTGTTGTTGTTGTTGTTGTTAACCTCATCTGAAAAACTCTTTTTTAATAGAAGTGTTTGGACCATTTACATTTAATATAAATGTTTATATGCCGGGATGTAAATCTACCATGTTGGCACATGTCCCCTATTTTTCCAATCTATTATTTGTTCCTCCCTCTCTTTTTTAATAGAAGTGTTTGGACCATTTACATTTAATATAAATGTTTATATGCCATGATTTAAATCTACCATGTTGGTATATGTCTCCTATTTTTCCAATCTATTATTTTCTCCCCCTGTTTTAAATATATTCATATTGTTTAATCAAATTTAAAAAATAGTTTATCTGTTTTATGAATTTTTAGTTAAATATTTTTGGACTAATTCAGAGACTACTCTAGAGATGCCAGTATACATTTTAAATTTTTCCAATCTATCAAATACATTTTTAAAATAACTTTATAGACACCATAAGAACCTTAAAATAGTAAAGTTTCATTTACCTCCTCAGGCCCTCAGGCTCACATTTGTCATTATGTATTTCTACATACGCAATAATCCCATCAGATATTGTGGTTAGTTTTTCTTAAAATAATCACTAGAGAGTACATACATAATATATATACACACATACATATAGGCATGTGTATATACATATACATACACAGATGTATGTGTTTAACTTTTAAAAGATATTTTATAATTATCCACCTATTTATATTTTTTGAGCAGTTAAACATTTTTATTTGTAATCATTTCTTTTAGTTTGAAGAACTTTCAGTATTTTTTGTAGTACAGGTGGGCTGGAGACAAAGTCTCCCTGAAAATATTATCATTTTGCCTTCATAGTTACATGATATTTCAACTGAAATATAATTGATATAGAATGAAGAGTTTATGTTTTCCTCCAACTGCACATTATAAAAATGTTCTTTCTTTGTCTTCTGAAATGAGATGTACTCATTGTTTTTCTTGTAATGGGCCTTGCCCTGGACTCTGGACGCTTTGCGATCAGCCACACAACATGGTGAAACCCCGTCTCTACTGAAAATACAAAAATTAGCAGGTGCGGTGGTGGGTGCCTGAATTCCCAGCTACTCAGGAGGCTGAAGGGGGGGAATCACCTGAACCCGGGAGGGAGAGGTTGCAGTGATCATGCCACTGCACTCCAGCCTTGGCGACAGAGCAAGACTCTGTCTCAAAAAAAAAAAAAAAGAAAAGAAAAAAGAAAAAAGGTTTTCTCTGTATCTTTGGTTTTGAGCAGTTTGACTGATATACCTAGATACGGTTTTCTTTGCATTTTCCCACTTGAAATGGATTCTGTGATACATTGTATGTACTTTAAAAAATTTCTGACCATTATCTCTTCAAATAATTTTCTGCACTATTTTCTCTCTCCTCTTTTACTTTGTATTCCGATGTCTCTCTCTGCCTCACACACACATACATATATACATATCTTATATATATACGACAAATATATATATATGACATACATATATAAGACAGCTGTATACATATTTATGTATATACACACACAAACATTTTAATCTCAGTATGTTCGGCAGTTTAGTATTTTTTTTACTCATTATTATCTTTATGTTTTGGTTTGGCCTGTTTTAAGTTTCAAAGATCTTTCTTCTGCTGGGTACAAAAGTAGATCAAATGACCACTTAAAGATCATTAAGCAAGTTTTTATATTAATAATATATGTATAAATTGTTTTTAATCTTTCAACTTGGTTTATGTTTTCTGCTTCTGCTGAAAATTTGAATATCATATAAGCAACTAAGAACAAATTTGTAAGCCATTTCCAATATGCATTTTAAAATAACTTATATTTATTGTGTATTATATGTTATTCATATGCAAAATGTTATTCTCACTTAAACATCACAGGAGACAATTAATAGGTAGGAATACTGTTATATCCAATTCAGAAATAAAAAATTCTGTAAAGTAATTAACCCTCAGTCACAAAATCAGTATGTTTGCAAACTATATTTAACCCAGACTGTTTCTTAACCACTACCTTAAAACTACAACGTGCCTAGAAAATCAATGGGTACTATTTATTGAATAGTACTAAAGAGTATACTAAATATCACAAATTGGCCACAACTGATCCTCTCACATTCTTACAAATAATACCTCTCTCAGAGACACCAATATACTGTGCATTTTATAAGTTGCTATTAAGTCAACCAGTTGAACTCTGTGCATGGTATTTTGGAAGGACACAACCACATCGTTGTGGAATATAGTATTGCCATTCTACAAGAGTGCAACAAAGCAATTGCCTATTTAAGAAATCTGGAGAATCAAACAACTGGCATACTTCAGTTAAAGACCAAGACATGAAATGAGGAGGCTTAGCGAGAAATGAATAATGAAGAAAATTTTAGGAAAGTTTTGTGTGTGCGGAATTACCTGGAAATACATCTGGCTTCTAATTCACAGCAATAACCTGTGTTCTCTTGGAGTCAATGGTATCTCCTCCACCGTGACCATCTTTTTATCCTTACTTAGATAGTTTTAGAGTACTGACAGTATTCTACTTCTGTTCAGTCATCTAGGCATTGTCCAACATTATTTACTTGGTATACATGAGAAAATTAAAATAATCATTTAGAAGTATAACTCATTTTGTGTCTCTATTTTACAGTTGGGTATAATAATGTCTTCCTAAGCCAAAAGGCAAGTGTCCAGAGACATCAATTTATTGAGTTTCCCCCACAGGGCTAAAATTTTTTATGTGCAAGGTCAATTTATAACTGTCTTGGATCACTGATAAACTATGGTTCCCAATGATCACAAGAGTTAGTCTTCTCAAACTTTCTTGGTGACTGTATTAATAAGATGGCAAACTCTGTTTAGTTTTTATTCATACAGGTATTTAAAAAACTATACCTAGTACTCAGACATGAGTTTCTGGTAACTCATCTAAAATAAATATTTGAAGGCTGGATGCAGTGGCTCATACCTGCAATCCCAGCACTCTGGGAGGCCAAGGCAGGCAGACCACTTTAGATCAGGAGTTTGAGACCAGCCTGGCCAACGTAGTGAAACTCCGTCTCCACTAAAAAATACAAAAATTAGCTGGGTGCGGTGGCGGGCACTTGTGACCCCAGCTACTCAGGAGGCTGAGACATGAGAATCGCTTGAACACAGGAGGTGGAGGTTGCAATGAGCGGAGATCAAGCCACTACACTACAGCCTGGGTGACAGAGTGATACTCCATCTCAAAAAAAAAAAAAAAAAAGTACGCTACTCAGAATCATGCCTTCTCTGACATGAGTCGGTTGTCCTTGAACTTAAACTACACCGCTAACACTCTGCTGTTTCTTGCTTTCCTATGTTACAAAGGCATTCCTCTGAGGAGGAGACTCTAGATGAAGGCTTTCTGTAAATTCTCTGAAAATGCTCAAATTTAGGATGAACAGAGCAAAAATATAATCCAAGGTGATCACAGGGAACACCTGACATTTAACTCACTTACATAAAGATCTACCATATTATGCTTAAAGAAACCATCTAGGACTTTATCTTTCAAATGCAAGACACAAAAAGTAGTGGAATAAGCCTCTTAAATGTCTGAAGAAGATGATTTGGACAACTTGTTTTGTAAAAGAGGAGCATTCAAGAACAAAAATTACAGTTTAAGTTGGTGAAAGTTTAAATCACATGGGAATTACTGAAAAATACTTTTTGATAAAGGTAATCGGCTTTATCTGACAGGGAACAATGGGAGTTATGATGATTAATACATGAAAATCAGTTTGAAAAGGGAAATCATTATAGGCTACTACCTTTGCTAGTATGCTATCACATAAAAGTTTTTAGGTTTTTTTCCTTTTAAATTATATATTGATTATAAATGTTGCTTCATTGTTTTAAAAATAAAATATATACTGTCACAAAAGAATTCAGATTAAAAGACATAACAAAGAAGTGTAGATGGTTACAAATGTCTCCCCAAATAATATATGTAACAACTGAACTAGTCTCTCCTCTTATTTCTGATGTTTTCACAATAAAAGAAAAAAGACACCAGGCACAGTGGCTCACACCTGTAATCCCAGCATTTTGGGAAGCCGAGGTGGGCAGATCACTTGAGTCCAGGAGTTTGAGACCAGCCTGGACAACATAGTGAGAACACCCCATCTCTATTTAAAAAAAAAAAAGAAAGACAATACAGTAGTTTTAGTCAGTATTTTATAACTACTCATGCTAAGTTTTATTAACCTTTGAAATATTTAATAGTGTTTTTTCCCAGATTTCAAAATAATTAGATGCAGCATAAATTAAAACATATATTCTGTGATTTATCACCTAATTTCAGTAATTTTTAATAAAATCTTTGGAGGGTGCCAATATCTCCTCATGAAAGTCTTAAGCCTGTAATTCTCATTTGTTTATTTCCTCTGTCACCCTAAAAACCTGAATATCTTACTAAGTTCTCCTCAAAATGTTCAACATGATCCAGCTGACCCAGCTTCTAGTTCCTAACTTCAAATGTGAACGACAGTTACTATTATTGACATTATCTCACTTAGAAAAGTGTTGTATTTCATTCACAATTGTGACCTATTTTTGCAAGTTTACCTGTCTCCAGCATTCTGTTCATTCAAATCCCCATTTCTTATTCATTTACTCTTATGTGATGATTCGATAGAGTGCAGGTATTTTATTTCATTGAATTTTCATATATATTTTAGTCATATTTCTTGAAGAAATTTAAGTCATTAAAGTATATTTAATAAGTATTGTTATTCGTAAGTATGCAAATTGTGTGTTGAAATACTTCATACATTCATAAGCAGTATGCTGTGATATTGCATTTGAGGGGAATAAAAAAGTACGTGTAATTTAATATGTTATGTTTCAATACAGTTGCTCAGGTATCGTAGATATATTATTTATTATTTTCTTAAAATCAGTTTAGTTTCTATTCTGAGGCTTTGTCCTGCCACATAGAGCAAAATTGTCCCAAAGTTCCAGTTTCTATACAGAGCCAGGGTGTTGGACAAGAATCTTAGTGACTGCTAGTGGTCCCTCTTTGCTCCTGCTGAGATGCCCATTGTACAGTCTGTAGAACTCCTCCATTCTATTAGATCTGTTGTTTCCAGAACAGCGTCTACACCTCAGCAATTACAATCCAGCCTCTAAAGCTACAGCACACAGCCATCTGCTCCCTCTTCTCCAAGTCTTATCACCTTGTGATCTGTGAGGACTTCGAGAAGGGGGAACAGATCTCTGCTCTCTCTCTCTGCTCTCTCTCTCATAATCCCCAAACCCACCAATCAACTTCCAATTTTTTGTAGTCTCTGGAAATTCTATCCATTCCCTACTTTTATGTTCCTCAAATACATTCCCATAACAATCCTCTTAATGTGTTTGAACATCTACAAAAATCAAAGTGAAATGTTCCATGCAACTACAGCTTTCTGCCCCGCAAAAAGTATCCAAAGCAGGGAAATACAAAGGGCATGGGTATTTGCTTGGAAGTAACAAGAAGGAGTAGGGAATATGGGGGAACAGAAATATAGAAACACACATTCCTGGCTGTACACATTGACTTAGCGTGTAAGCAAATATATTAGAAAAACAGGCTTTGCAAGATTTTCCAAGGACACACACAGGATGACTGCTTTCTCACCCTGCTGTAGCCTCCCGGTTCTACAATATTAACTCTTATTAACCCCGATTTTAAGTAGAAAACCTAGGAAGTAATTTCAACTATTTTGTAATAATATTTGTCGATGAAAAACAGTTTATAATTTTTGAAACATGTTTCTTTAATGTTTTATTAACAAATCTAAATATATTTACCTTTTGTATACTATATGGAAATAAGATGTCAAAGTATATAATCCTAAATTTATGATTAATAATTAATATTTAATCATGTTAACTTACTTTTAAATGACTCAGACATTTTATGGTTATCTATTACTTAGCAAAACAGGATTTTAAGTTACTGAAAAGAATTTTGAAGCAATAAATCAGGTACCCTTCCTAAAGTCTTCCCAAGTTGTATGGGGTCCCAAGTAGCCATGTGGCACCCATGGATGGCTATCGAGGGTGGGGCCCATTACATACCAGGTATGAGCTCAGGACAAAGGACAGAGTTGTGAAGACGATATCTGCAGGATCTAACCCCTCCCAACCTGGCTAGGAGGCAAAGCTGTGCCATAGAAGATGGGGCCATACTGGGCTTGACTCTGCCCTGTAGCTGGTGGTCCAGGTGCTGAGAACATGTCCTTAGGCCTTACCATGGCCACTTGTTCAGACCTCAGAATCTAGAGGCTCAAAAACCAAAGATAAGCTTACAATCAGATGTGCACAAGGCTTCAGAGAAGCCTAGCAGCCATCCCTTAAAGCTTTAGCACACAGACAAATCCAGCACATATTAAAAGTACTACAGAAGCAATAAGAAATAGTGTTATGACCTTGATACGTCTGGTAGAAACAGCCTAAACCTGTCTGGTGAGCAGTACAGGCAAAAATGTCTCAATTATGTTTAATACTGACAGTTCTGAGGACATTCTAACTTTATGTTTCCAACAATGTTAAACTAACTTTATTTAACAAAGCTTTATCCAAGGCACGTGAACTAAAAGACATTTATGTTTGTTTATATGTTTCCGATAAAATATTTTATCTAAACACTTATTTTTTTCTTTAAGCCAATTAATTAGAGCTCTTATATTTTGGCAGTGAAATAGCACATAACATAACACAACACCTATAAACATATAGACATGCAGACACAGTCAGAAGTGGATCTTATAGCTTTTTAAGATTCTTCACTTGCCACTTTTCAAATAGTTTTGTTTCCCCCTTTTAGACTGTCAAGCTCTAAATGATTATTACCTAGAAAGCAGAAATTTTTATTTCCCAAGACATGACTTCTTAGGTGAATATTTACGTATCAAAGGCACAGAAGTTAGATCTAAACACCATTATTCCTTGAAATAAAAAAGGGGTAAGTAAAGGTCCAGTCAAGAGGTAAGTGAAGGTCCAGTCAAGACAAGATTATCAGGAAAGTATCTTAAACAAAGGGAAGATTTGTAAGCAAATATCTTTCTCTTCCTAACAGTTTCTAGTGACTTAAATATTGGAAGGGAGATACACTTAAACATGAAGATTTCTTCTATAGATGTAAATTTCTCTTACAAATCATGTTAGAATAGCCATAAAAATTCCAGAAAGTATTTTGCAGACCAATCTAGTTAGGTAGGTGGCCTTTTTAACAAAGCTTGTTTCTTGATTAGATTATTGACTTTAATAAGGCAAAAGGCATATTTTCTATGCCTGGACTTAGTATGGATAGCTCTGAAAAAGAAGCAAGCCTGTTATACCTAATTTCTGTCTGACCATATTTTCTAGGATCTGTTTCTCAGCTGAGCGCCTACACATAAAAGCCCAAAGGCTTCATATGCTCCAAAGATGAAAAAACAAAACAAAACAAAAAAGAAAATATCAAGATCTGTCCATGGAAAGAAAAAGGACCCGTAACAAATGGGTACCCCAATTGGTTCCCTGACCAGGAATCCAACCTGGGCTACAGCCATAAAGGCACAGAATCTTAGTGACTAGACCATAGGGTGGAACACTTTTTGTAAGTCTTAAAGGGGTTTCAAAGCAAGAAGTTTGAGCATACAAAGGATTTTAACTTTTAGGGCAGATTTATTCTTCAGTTTTGTCAAGAGAATTTCTAAGTCTAGCCATAACACTATTATGTGTCCCTTTTAAAAACTTTAATATTTTTACAAATGTGTATAAGGCAATTCTTTAGAATAAGAACTCTCAATTTTTTTAAAATTATGAGTCTAATTTAAAGTATCTATCTTGTGGCTATTAATAATTAGAATTTCCATCAGTGAAGAGTCAAACTCTGTAAAATATTTGAAGAGATTTATTCCAAGCTAAATATGAGTGACGATGGCCTGTGACACAGACCACAGTAGGCCCTGAGAACACGTGCCCTAGGTGGTCGGGGCACAAGTTAGTTTTATACATTTTAGAGAGGCATGAGACATCAATCAAATACACTTAAGAAATACACTGGCTTGGTCTGGAAAGGTGGGACAACTTAAAACTGGGGGTCTTCCAGACTATAGGTGAATTTCAACATTTTCTGGTTGACAATTGGTTGAGTTTGTCTAAAGACCTGGGATTGATAGAAAGGGAATGTTTAGGTTAAGATAAAGACTGTGGAGACCAAAGTTCTTTTGAAGTTTTACAGCGGCTACCCTTAGAGACAATAGATGACAAATGTTTCCTATTCAGATCTTAGTTAATCTCTTTAGGATTTGGAGGGTCTGCAAACAAGGATAATTTGACTTCTTTCATTCCAGTTGGACACCCTTTACTTCTTTCTCTTGTCTGATTGCTCTAGCTCAGAATTCCAGTAATATGTTGAAAAACGCTGATGAAAGTGGAGATCTCTGTTTGTTCTGAGACACCTAAAGCTGGGAGTGGAGTGATACAAGCGTCCCTGAGACCACCACTAGCAATACGACTGACATGAAGCTGGCACAGCACTAGGTCTCACCCAGAACCTGCTGTAACTACTCCCTGGCTACTGCTTAAGTTTACTCAAGGCCCTGGGGGTCTGCAATTGGCAAGTGGCAAAGCCAACCAGGACAGTATCTTTCTTTTCAAAGCAGTGAGGATCCCCAGGCCCCGCGTACGTTCAGAGGTGCCATCAAGGAGTCAGAGACTAGAGTCAAAAACCTTAGAAATCTACCTGGTGTTCTTTTGTGCTGTGGCTGAGCTGGCACTCAAACCACAAGATGCAATCCTTCCCACCATTTCCTCTCCCTTCCAAAGGCAGGAGAGCCTCACCTTAGAGCCACTGCTCCCACAGGCCCACAGGGAGTGCTGCCAAACTACCACCAATATTCCCTTAAGGCCTAAGGGCTCTTAAGTCAGCTTGTGGTGAATTCTGCCTGACCTAGGCCTCACCTTTCAGGAAAACGGGCTCCTGTCTTCCCCAGCGCAGATCCAGAAATGCCATCCAAGGGTCAAGTTCTGGAACTGGCGATCCCACAAGCCCACTTGGTGCTCTATCCCCCTGTGGCCATGCTGTTACCTAAGGTGCAAGAAAAATCCCCTTTATTTTTCCCTCTGCTTTTCTCAGGCAGAACGGATCTTGCCCCATAGCCACCACAGCTGGTAATATGCTGATTCTCACCTGAAGCCAGCTAGTTTCAGGGGCTCACCCAAGGCCTGTAATGTAGTACCTGGGTATCACTGCTGGTTATTCGGGGCCCAAGGGCTCTTCAGATAGCAGGTGACCAATGCCCCTGGACCACATCCTTCTCTTCAAGGCAGTGGGTTCCCTTCTGGTTCAGGGTGTGTTTAGAAATGTCATCTGAGAGCTAGGGCCTGGAATGGTGCCCTTGCGACTCTGATTGGTGCCCTGTCCGGCTGTGGCTTAGCTGGTATCCAAGATGCAATACAAAGTCCTCCTCACTCTTCTCTCTCCTCTTCTCAAGCAGAAGAAAGAAGTCTCTTTGAGCTGTGAGCTGTGCAGCTTTTGGTTAGGGGAGGGGTGATGGCAGTACTCCCTCAGCTGCTCCAGCTGGTATCTCAAAATGTCATGGACCCCCTAGTCCACTGTCTCAGCCCAGTTCAGCACTAGGACTTAGCTAAGAGTTGCAATCCTCATGGCCTAAACTGCCTTTCAAGTTTATAGAGACCAAGGGCACTTTGGCCTTCAGTGGCAAAGTTTGCAGGAACTCAGGTTCCAACTGCTGGGATTGGCGATTCCACTGTGGCTAACGCTGGTTTAAATGCTCCTTCCGTGGGTGAGCATCAGCTGAGTTTCATCTTGTTTTCCTTTCTGTTCTAACAGGACAGCATTGATTTCGATGCTTCACAGTTGCTGTGCTCTCCCTCCCCCAGCACCTGGAAACACTCTGCATCACACTGCCACTGCTTGGGGGTGGAGGAGGAGTGGCGTCAGCTATTTGAGGCTGTTTTCTACGTCTTCAGTGCCTCTTTCAGTGATACAAACTTAAAATCAAGTACTATGAGGGCTCATCCGATTTTTAGTTCTCATGAAGCTGTTTCATGTGTGTAGATACTTGTTAACTTGATGTCCTTGCCGGAACGATGATTGGTGGAGCCTTTTATTCCACTATCTTGCTTAGCCTCCATTACTCTCTAACTTTTGAGCCACAGAGAGTTCATCTTGAGCCACAGAGAGTTCATCTTGTTTGTTATTGGGGACATAATGTCTAAATTTGGTTGTGATGCTTGTTCTGTTACTTCAGGCTGTATTTTCTTGGCTTTCAGCATACTTTGTGATATTTTGTTTGACGCCAGACATGATATATCAGGTAATAGGAACTTTGGTAAATAGGCATTAGTGTAATGATTTATTTAAAACTGGAGTTAAACAGTTTAAACAGATTAAACTGGCTAGGTGTTAATCTGAGTTTAATATTTGCTGTAGCAGTAGGTGCCAACTGCTTCAAATTCCTCTAGTGTTCTTGTTTTTGCCCCCTACTGCCCTGTTGATTTGGGAATTCTCTAAAAACTCCTCCACAGACGGATTGCATCCTGCAGCTGTTTCGGTTGCAATCTGTTGTGATTTGACTGAACCTATATTGATGTGGTAGTCAAGGGTGTGGAGGAGAACTTAATGAACCTATAATTATAATCAGTACTTAGTGAGACTGTTTCTCTGAGTCGTAACCTTCCCAGTGTTTCTCACCTTCCCCACTCATCCGTTCGGTAAGGGAGGAAGTCCACTGAGGGGCTGGTATGGGAGAAATGCCTTCCCTCTAGCTGGCAGTAAGCCTCAAGTAATTTTGACCTTCATGTGGTGAACAGTTCCTTTGTCAGTGAAGAATGTTTTGGGGAATATTGTACAATGGTTTCTCTTCCTGGTCTCCTTCCAGAGCCACACATGGATATCTTCTGGTGCTTAACCATGAGAGCCTTGTGGAGTTCCCGGAATGTGGGATCCTGGAGTGTTGGACCTCTAAGATTGTAGCCCCTAGGAATTTCCTACTCTCATTCTAGTCTAAACTCAGACTCCGGGAATTCATCAATAATATCATTTAAATGTTCTGCAAATTGGTAGCTTCAGCAGCTTCTCTTCTAGGTATGCAGATCTCATCTGTGACTCTCTTAATTTACCTGTCTCTCGAGATTTCAGGACGGAAGTTTGCTTTATCAGATGGGTCCAAATGTTGATTGTCATGTTGTTTTGATTTTCTTGTTGTAAGGATGGAAGTAATGGCTTCCAGGGTCTTTACACGTTGATTTGCAATCAAAAGTTGATTGAATCTATTCTGATTTAATCATGGATTGAATCTACTAAGATCATAAAATTTTTAGATATTTGTGATAAATATAATGATTTATTTCATCTTTTCTAAACTCTTTAGAACTTCAAAAATGATACATGCTAATTTTAAAAGGGTAATACATAAATATTTTGAAAAAAACAGTGAAAATTGCTTTTACCCTCAATCCAATATCTTATGACTTTAAATAGAATTAAATATTTCAGCATTCTAATTTTTTTCTTATTATTTATACATCTCTTAGAATTCCGAAGCATAGCTATAAATCAATCAGGCTTATGCAAGACCTTATTACTCAGGTGAAATAACTTGAAAGGATTGAAACTCTAACATAATTTATGAAAATTTGGTCAATTTTTTAGTAAACAGTTCTGTTGTAATTAAAATTAAAATGATACACTCCCATAATTCCTCTCCACATACTTCAAAACTATAATTGTGACTGCATACACATCACAGGTTATTCACACAATTAAAATAGATTGCATAAATATTTCTTTTCATAGATCTTATGTATATTTTAAATTATTTCAAATCAAAACTGTTTTACCTGCAGTTGTTTTAAACTTATCTCTAATTTTGACAGATTATGACTAAACTTTACTTTTCTCAGTGACTTCTTATTACTTGCTAGGTTAAATCTAATTTTTGCTTAGCTTTTAATAGCTATAATGCCTCAGAGACACACTCTCTTTTTTCTTCTTGACACAAATTAATTTTTTTCTTCTGACACATGTGGTTTATACTATTAATACTAATTAGATATATAAAACAACTAACTATAACATAATATGAAATGCTCTGGTATATATATATTCTGCTCAAGTAGCCCTATAGGCAACTAAACTAGCCTGAGTTTGAGTGGGTTGACAACTTCCTACAAAGAATGACATTTTAGTTAAATTTAGAGTAAGTACAAGAAAGTCAATTGAACAAGAGGACTATTGGGCAAACTAAGTGGATAAAATAGTACCAGAAATTCCTCACAGTTTAGTTAAGCTTGGGAGATTCAAAAAATAGTAATTTGTTAGGTACGATTAAGCATGGTACGTGGGTCTAGACACTGCCATGGATGAAGATAGAAAAGTAGACCAGGTTCAGATAAATTGAGCCTTAGGTGTTGCACATAAGAATTTGACATTTCCCTTAAGGATGTCACTGATTTTAGAGAGTTGTGGCATGCTCATTTTTGTGTTTTAAAAATACAACGAGAAGGATGGAATGGAGAAGGGAAACACTGGAAGCAGCAAGATCAGAGGCTACTGTAATACCTAGATGAAAATCAACAGGGGCATGAACATGGCATTTGGATAAGTGAAACACATAATTTGGTGACTTTGCAGATCTGATTGGAACCTGCCCAAATCCTCTGAGATCTCTTTCATTGATTTAATATCCCCATCTCCTAACTTTTACTTGTATTGCTGTTAATGGCTCCCACCTGGAAACTCCTCCAGAGAACTGTCTTTGTATGAATGGATCAACCCTGCAGTTTATATCACCCCACAATCTGAGGTAGGAGATCATCAGGACTTGTTTTCCAAGCACTTGTCGTGACGCTGGTCATGACCCTACTAATCAGATCAGAATCTGGTCAAAACAGGGTGCAGTAAAGAAGCCAGTCAAAATCAGTCGATGGCAATAAAAACAATCTCTAGTTGCCCTCACTGTCCATTAACATAAAGCCACTCCCACTGGTGCCATGACAAATTCACCATGGTAATACATGATGACAGTAGCTTAAAAGTTACCTTGTAAAAGTTCCCCACCTTTTTTTTTGCAGAAAGTTCTAAGTAATCTGCCTCTTAATTAAAAGTGGGTAAAAAACAGCTGCCAACAGCCCATACACTACTACTCGGGGCATACTGACTAAGGGTTAGTCCTGCTCCACCAAAAGTAGTACCTCTGCTGCTGCTGTACACTTCAATAAAAGTTGCTAATACCTTCAGCTGACCCTTGAATTCTTTCGTGGGCAAAGCCAAGCACCCTCTCAGGCTAAGCCTCAATTTGGATGCTTGCCCTCCCCTATCAAATTTACTAACATGAATAGCCAATGTGATGTTATTTGGTTGGGTGTGGTGACAAAACTGGCACAAAAGCCTATCTCTCCAGCCTCAGCAGGACTAATTCTGTGGTGCAAATTATATTTCCTTCTGTGTCAACTAAGACTAGACTTCAGCTAAAACTATATTGTTGTTTGGGTTTACGTGTTATGGACTGAAGTGTGTATCTACCAAATCTCCAGGTTGAAGTCCTAACCCCGATAGGGTCTTTAGCGAGGTAACTAAATTAAATGTGGTCATAAGGGTGAATGCTAATCTAACAACACTGGTATCCTTATAAGAGGAAGAAGAGATGCCAGAGATCTGTACCTCTGCAAGCATACGGAGGAAAAGATGTGATAATAAACCAAGAAGTGAGCTCTCTGCAAGTCAGGAAGAAAGCCCTCACCAGGAATGGACTTGTTCAGTACTTTGGTCATGGATGTTTAGCTTCCATAACTGTGAGAAGATAAATATCTGTTGTTTAAGCCACTCAGTCTGTGGTATTTTGTTATGACAGTTTGAGCAGACTAATAAATCTCCTTCTATGTCTATTATTCTCTTTCTTATAAGCTTCTCTTGCTAGAATACCCTTAATGCATCACTTACATAAGAATACCCATCTTAGGTTTTGGGTCTAGAAGTACTGAATTTAAAGAGTGATTTATTGGAATATTAGATTAAAGAAAAAAGTGTGGGGATATCTCCAGACTTGGGGCTATGATACTGAAAGCAGATAATAGAGAAAACATGGGATTTGATTCTGTCACTAACTAAAGGTGGTAATTTATTTATCAAATCATCTACTTTAATGAGACTGAATTTCTCCGTTTTTAAATTGGATTACTATGACTTTAAACCAGTACACGTTCTGCTTCCTCTACAAAATTATACACATCTTCACTTTATACATAACATTCCACCTATTTTTTTGTTGAAAGTCTGCTTCTTTTGAAGGTAGTGACTGATTAGTTGTGTTTTTCACTTATTAATCTCATAAAAAACAGTACTTAAAGCCCAGAGGAATACTTTACGTATGTCTCAATGTCCCTTTTACAAATGGAGTAAAAAAAATACCTAGAATATTTATTACATTACCTATATAGATAAATTTCTGTAGCTATTCTAATTCTTTCAATTAACGACAGTCATTTGGAGAAAAAGTAGCTGTCTTAATCAACTATGATATGCAAGATATACAGTAGTCCTCCCTTACCTGAAGCTTTTATTCTGCCATTTTAGTTACCTGTGGTAGCGTAAAATAAAATATTAGAGAGAGAGAAGACCACATTCACGTAACTTCTATTTCACTACATTGTTATAATTGTTCTATTTTGTTATTATTGTCATTAATCTCTTACTGTGACTAATTTATAAATTAAGCTTTATAATAGGTATGTATGTATGTATAAGGAAAAAAACATAGTATACACTATGTAGAGTTTGGTACAATCTGTAGTTTTAGGCATCCACCGGAGGTCTTAAAACATATCCTTAGCCGGGCGCGGTGGCTCACGCCTGTAATCCCAGCACTTTGGGAGGCCGAGGCGGGCGGATCATGAGGTCAGGAGATCGAGACCATCCTGGCTAACATGGTGAAATCCCATCTCTACTAAAAGTACAAAAAATTAGCCGGGTGTGGTGGCGGGCGCCTGTAGTCCCAGCTGCTCGGGAGGCTGAGGCAGGAGAATGGCGTGAACCCGGGAGGCGGAGCTTGCAGTGAGCCGAGATCGCGCCACTGCACTCCAGCCTGGGCGACAGAGCGAGACTCCGTCTCAAAAAAAACAAAACAAAACAAAACAAAACAAAATATCCTTTACAGATAAACGGGAATTACTGTAGTTGTTAAACAAAACAAAACAAACAAAAAACCTTGACCGTAGTTAAAGTTACACAGTTAATTATTGATTCAATTCAAACACTTAACATGTTAGCTTTTCTCTTCTAATTATGGCAGGTTCTGTGTCTGCGAAGAGCTTAGAATACACAGCCATGGCAATCAAAGTAATCTGATCTTGGCAATGCTTAGAAGAGTCTGGAAATAAGCTTACAAAGATGTGAAAAAGTCATATTGGCATAATACAGGCAGGAAGCACTGTGATGGATAAAGAGAATGAGAGTAGACTGATGTAAAACCTTTTATTGAGAATTGACGTGTGCTGGCTGTATTCATGAGCAGAACATGAGTTGCTTGAAAGTCTTCAGAATTTGGCAAGCTTATGCAGAGGGGTAAACAGGACATTTTAATTAGGAGGACACTACAGCTTGGAATGTGAAAATGCTAATGATGAGACTGTTCAGTAATAGTTATGAAACTATTCCAAAATGCAGACATTTGTCTGAGAGTTACATTATAATTCATAAAATGTGCAGGCAAAATAAGAAATGAAGGAATCCTGCAAGACTTTCTTTTTATTTTTTGGCACACTCTGGGCATTGTAATCTCAACTTCGTGAGAGGTTTATAGACATTCAGTTCCAACTTCTGTTGTTTTGGATGGAGAAAAATATAGCAAGGGATTTATTATGATAAAGCCATAATTTGATTTAAATAAATCAAGTTTCTACAATGAGAATATATAATTAACATATTTATATATGTAAAACACTAATGGGTTCATGTCTGATTCCAATTCTAAGTAAGGGATTTGTAACAATCCTGAGCTACAGAGGTGGTGCAGGTAAGGTGGACATTAGCTACTGCAAATTCAGCCTGAATTATCTCTTGATTTTGCCAGGACCTCTCAGGGCTGAGACGGCTGGCTGGGCTAGTGCTTGTTGCAGTACATTAACTGACCTTTATTAGGAAGACTATCTTTGATTAGGCACTTGCTCAAAGTGCACTGTGGAGTTATAGTTCTTTTCTTGTTGATGACAGCCAAGAAATGACTACTTCAAACTGCAGCTTTAATCTGAGAGCATTGTTTCTGCTAATTTTTCACTAAAAATCTCCCATTTTCTTCTTACATGGCTCAGTTTGCACCCCTTGAGTGTCAAAGAGAGAGTGCTGAAAGCTCTTGTGATGAGAAGAACTTCTTACTTGAGTATCTGATTGGCGAATGAACCCACATTTGGCCATTACTTAAAATATTATTTTTAATATCATTAAATATTCTCCTACAAGGGTTGCTATGGAGTGTTCAGAAATTTAACTAGTTGATTCATGACCAAGATTGTGAGGGTTACATATACGGGCATATTTATCATGGCAAGAACCAGCAAAAAGACCACAAATTGAGCCAAATTATTTTTCATTAATCAGTGTTTGTAAAATACAGTAGTCATTTTGTGATATACACGATGTAAGACAAAATTTTGCGTGTCAGTTTCTAGAAGGTCAATACACTGTTGGCAGTTGAAGTTGTAACAAAAAAATAGACATTTAGTAAAGCATGAATTTTCATGCCTTTCTGAAGAGGAAATTAACAAGTTATATTCTTATATTTATGGGTGTAGACTAGCTACTTCTTTAAGGAAAACCTCTTCCCCTTGTATGCACTTGTACCTTGTTATAAGAAGTTTTAGAGTTCTTTGTAACGCCTTTACAAATTAAGCAAGTGGCTCTTCTCCAATGCCCTTTTGCGAAAGAAAAAAACTGAATGAATAGAAGCTAAGTTTCTTTCAAGTGCCCGATAAAGATAACCGTTATTTGTTTAACAAGAATTTTTTTAAATGAATATTTTGTAAAGGCAAATCACCAGGGAACTTTTGAATAGTAAAATATGAGGTCCCCTTGAACCTTTTCCCTGCCAAAATTTTGAAAAATCTACATGTTGTAGAAATAAAGAGAATACATTAAAATTTACATCTATAACTATATTGGCTTAGAAATTGACAATTACTTCAAACAATCGCTTGGTTCAAACAATGTTGCGGAGGATAATATGGCTTTTGTGATCTTCAGTCATTTTAGGCTTATTCTTTGAAATTATTTTTTTAAATTATGTTAACTATAGAAAATAATCGATGACAGGAGGACACTCATAATGAGAAAAACATAATAGAACACTGGACAGAGAATCACAAAGCAGGAGTTCTTCCCTAAATTAGCCACTTATTTGGATGACATTAACCTCATTAAACATGTTTCCTCATCTATAAAAGGAATATATAAAAACTCCCATCTTATGACATGTTGAAAACCCGATTATTAAATCTGCAAATGTCTAGTGAAAAATAAATTGCTATACAAACGCATAAATGTTACTATCACCCTCGTTGTCATTTTCAATTGATGACTTTCTGAGCAAAACACTAAAATAACCAGTTGATTAAGCAAAGATGAGTTTGTTACTTCCTGCAATAATGGAAACATATTGACAGTCTTAGTAGTTAAGGTCTCTGGAAGAAATGCTAAAGGTAGATCGTTGTAAGAGTTAGAATTTGACTTAGGGTGGGTTTTTCAATGCAGGCATTCAAAATTCATGATATAATAACTGAGAATTGGTGGACAAAGTGTGAGAGTTTTCAAGGAATCTTGATGAGAAGTCATTTGGTAAGTGAATAGTTTGCCTGGTTGTGTGATTCATTTTGCCAAGAAGGCAAGTCAAGAGAGCAATCTGTTCATTGAAGTAGATTTTCAGGCAGTTTCTGAAACAAACAATAATGTTATTGCAATATTATCTTCCTGGACAAGAATTTTCTGGAAAAGTAAAATAATGCTAGTTTAGATGGTCTTACTTTATTATGCTATTACCTATATATTTGTAGGCAGTTTGTCATCATCATCATCGTTAAGTATATGTTGTCATGTGTGAGCTATGTTGTGGCATTCTCCTACTTGGTGCTGTATATAACAAATTTTATTTAATTTTAGCAATTAGCCTACGATGTGATTATCACTCTTTTAAAGATACAGGTGAGCTTATGACCCTCGTTTGATGTCAGAGATCTTGCTTCTCCAACAAGACAACCATAGACCAATAAAATGGAAAAGAAAATAAACACTTGATAAGGCCCTAACTTTTAAAACATACATAATCTTTTCCATAAGTTCATTTGGGATGAAGTTTTACATATTTCTTCATTTCAGCCTCAGAATGCTAGAGGTACAGACTGGATTGCTACTGCTAGCAACTTCAGGAAGGAAATTAATACGATTGCAAAATAGTTTAAATGTTTTTACTCTTAAGATCTTAGAAGATAAAGATGCAATTTTAAAATTGACTTGTAATTTCTATTATTATTACTATCATGAAAAACACAGATAAGTTAAAAGCTGCAAAGAAACATAAATTAGTTGTTCCATCACCCATAAATCAAGATATTCAATTATTTCAAGGAAGCAAGATATATAACTACAAAAAGACTTTGTTCATACTGGGAGTGTAAAAGTCTTCACCAGGGGGCTGGCCAGGGTGGCTCACGCCTGTAATCCCAGCACTTTGGGAAGCTGAGGTGGGTGGATCTCAAGGTCAAGAGACAGGGACCATCCTGGCCAACATGGTGAAACACCGTCTCTACAAAAAATACAAAAATTAGCTGGGTGTGGTGGCGTGCACCTGTAGTGCCAGCTACTCAGGAGGCTGAGGCAGGAGAATTGCTTGAACCCAAGAGGCAGAGGTTGCAGTGAGCCGAGATGACACCACTGCACTCCAGCCTGAGTGCCAGAGTGAGACTCTCCATCTCAAAAAAAAAAAAAAAGTCTTCATCAGACTTGGAAATAGGACTAAAATCTCAGACTTGGTCAAGCTCTGAATTGACACATATCCCAGTGACTGCCTCACTCTCTAACCCAAATATCCTTTACTTCTCAGATTTCAAGGGTTAAAGTTATCACTACAAAGGGAAAAATACATGAGTAGTATAAAGATCAAGAACAAATGTGGTTCATATTTTTAAAAGATTATTATTTAACAAGGAAATATTTATATCATAAATTCATAAGTTTATAATGTTATTTATGGTAAATGTATGCAAATGATAGATTAATTTAAAAGAGAAAACATCTTAGGAAATGTTTTCTAAATCATTGGTTTGACCTTGACATATATTCATTTCAGAAAAAATGTTCTCCATAACTGTAAAAAAAATAAACATTTTGATGATATAATGCTGGAAGTGTTTAGTGTCCTAATCATTTTTTATAATCAGGTAAGCTTATTTTAGGACAGAGTTACCGGAGTAAGATGATAATTACATATCAACTGATTTGAGAAAATTCATGAACTATAAAAGGACCATATAAAATATAAAATAGTGAAAAAAAACCTGAAAGTCTGTTGCTGAATTTGCACATCAAGCAGAATAAGAACAATTTTAATTTTCTATATTTAGAGACACATTCTGAGAGAAAATCAAAAACCAATTAGGAACATCACTAAAGTTATAAAAATTCATTACTTACATGTTCACTATGCAAAACTAAGAGATGCTCTTTTTGGTGATATAAAATTATGTACTCTTCTTGAGAATTCAGAAAACGAAACATTTAAAAGTTACATATATTTTCCTAATTTTAATATTCTTCAAATATAATTTTCTATTGTAACAGAATAGGTGATCACTAAAAAATTGTTTACTCTATGTCTGTGATATGAAAAAGCTACCTATTTTTTGGTGCCAGGAAGAGAGAACTTTAGTGAAATTCTACTTCAGAATATCAGAACATGTTTAAAGAAACCATTTGATAAACACAGTAATATAAAATGTTTCAAAAATACAAATGGTAAATTTGGTTTTGAGAAACGTGAAAATATGATTCATTATGGTTTCTCTTTTTTGCATGTGAACTGTGATTCTATCTTTATGAAAGAGAGGCTAAATTAACCCTATTTAAGTATTTTAAAAATGTATATACTTCTTGCACTAATTTTAACATATTTAATGTGATAAAATATTTTAAAATTAACAATCAAGAATATAAATATACTTTACATTTGCCTTATAATGTATCTTGTCATATAATTTTTATAATATGTTTTCTCTACGTGTAAATTAACTAATGCAAGTTTCATTTATATCAATATTATAAAGGTTAAAGCGATAATAAAGCAGTGGTTTTCAATTTGGGGATCCTTATCCATTGGTATAAAAAGAAGTAGTAATGGGACCAACAAACTGTTTGAAAATAAACAAAAACCTGATGGAATTTATGAATTGACATGTACATGTCTGTGCATTATAGTGTTATCTTTACCCTGATAATTTTAAATATTTTTGATGGACTGTTTTCAGATCTCTTTAGTCATTTTAAATTTCATAATAAAACTTTCAAAGATTCTTATCATGAGAAGCTGAAAAATTCACCTCTCTTATTTTCACTTGCTTTTCCTTTTGCTGTAGACCCTTTAATTTTAGTTTCCAATTTGTGAAAATAATTTCTATGTGGCTTTTGGAATTTTTACTTTACGGCTTCTAGACAGTAAAGACATTCAAGTTTTTTGTTTCTTTACAACAAAAATCTGACTCAACATTTGACCAATCACAACTTACTTAGCTTTTAATTTGTCAAACGTTTTAACTGGTAAGTTGACTTATTTTGTTTTCTTCTAGGTAACTTTGTTTTTATAGAAGCACTGTCACAATCAATCCAAATTTAACCTATTACAAGCCTGTGGGATTTTAGTTGGAAGGGCACAGTTTGGGCTACCTTCTAAGACCATATAAAGACACTCATCACTATATATTGGACATATGACAGTAGCCTTCTGTTTCTAAGTAAACGAAATATTTGAAAAAACAAATTTCAAGGCTCAAAAGCAACCTGTTTAAAGTCATAATGCTTACTACATACAAAGTAAGAAATTATACATGATTCTTAACATAGTAAATATTTT
The DNA here is from genome assembly GCF_009828535.3 of Hylobates moloch. Taxonomy (NCBI): domain Eukaryota; kingdom Metazoa; phylum Chordata; class Mammalia; order Primates; family Hylobatidae; genus Hylobates; species Hylobates moloch. Next base: position 80,091,839 of record NW_026652291.1, read on the forward strand.
CAAAACAATGATTATGTATTAGATTTAATAATTGTTAATTGTAGAAAAAATTACTTTAAAAATGTGTCAAGCCAAATTGTATATTTTTCATATTTTTGAAAGAACTTTATCTTCATAGCTATGATGAATTTTTCATTATGTGGAAATATTAATAATTAATACTTAGAGCATTTAAATAATTAATATGCAATGAGATTTGAAGCTGAAAGGTATAAATTCTTAGCTAACTAGTAGGAGTTTCTATGTAAAAGCTATTCATAGATACTTGAGGGTATTATTACCAAGCTTGTAATCACAGGTTAAAGATCCCCAACCTTCAGCAATTCACATAGAAAATTAATAGACATATAGTAGTGTGTATTCTCTAAAGATAGCTAAAGAATACGCTGAAGTACAAACATTCAACTTCAGTGCAATTAGCAGTACAGTAACCTCTAGATCAGGAAAGTCTGGTCAATAACTGAGAAGCACTTGAATGGACAGGGATTGATTTTGCTTGTTCTGGCCTATAGAGGAATGATTGATCTAAGCTTTATTTTGTACTAGTCTTTTCTCTGTTGCAGGCCTAATGAGGCACATAGGGTGAAGGGAAAATGGAAACACTAGACATAGATTGTGTCTGCACGGTGCCAAGAACATGGTGGTGAAATAAAAAATTAGTCCCACTGGCTATTTGACATCAAGAAGCTATATTCTCAAGTTTCCAAAAACTTAAAAAATCTTATTTTATATATTTTACATTTGAGCAGTTCAGTTCTGTTCAATTAAACAACTAGTTACTGAGTACTTTCTGTGAACCAGCAGTTGCAGGAAATGTTTAGAAGGAACACTTTATTAAATATAGTTTATGGAAATGTCATTACAGTAGAAGATTCTGTTGCCAGAATATATAAAAATATACTTTTGGCTGCCTGCTATAAACAACATTTGGAAAAATCAATCCTTTTGATAAATACTTGCATTCATGGTTTATTGATGAGGTTAAAAATAAAATATATTCTGAAAAATCATAGAAAATAGTAGATTTAAGCCTCCATTGAGCTCATATAGGCTCTCAAATGATACCTTAAGATTTGAGACTAGACATATTTACAACTAGAAATGTGCATTTAAATAGCTTTGTGAAGATGATAGTTAAGATGTACATAGAAGATGTTTCCTGAAAGAAAAACATTTATTAAATGTAATTGGTCACAATAAAGAAAGTAACATTTGATGTCACTAATAAAATTTGTATTTGTCTCTGGAGTGTAGTTTCATAAACATAAACACCATTATTTTATTCATTCAATAAACATTTTCATGTTCTCACTGAGTTCAGCTAATTAACTCTTATTCAACCTTCAGAATCTAGCTTATATAAATTTGTTTTTAAAATAGCTTTTTCAGACTTTTCAGACTATGTCAGGTTCTTCTTGCTTTACATTCTTATAACTCTTTCTCTCCTTGCACTTACCTTTACCATAGTAGTAAAGATAATTGTGTCATTAGTTTTTCCATATATATGTATGGAAATAAATGAGGGCAGAAACTGCATTTTCCTTATTTACATCCATATCTCTAGTACCTGGCACAGAGCCTTTCACCTAATAACCAAAAATTAAAAACTCTGCTAAATCAATGAGTGAATCTATCTGTCTGGTATAATTTTAGGTGCTGGAGTTACAGAGTGAAATGGGGCATGGGGACTGCCCTCAGGAACACTAAGTATTGGAGGAGACAAGTAAATGAACAATGATAGGAAAATGCCAGGAAGCACAAAGGTGGAGAAGGGAACTGTCGCACTTGATTTTGAAGGGAAATTCTGAGTGGGCAAAATGAAACTCCACGAAAAGAACAGAGAATATGAACTCTTAGCTGAGGAGACAATTTGCATAGGATTAGGGTCATGAACCTTGTGTCCATTGATTCCTCTGGGAAATGGACACTGAGAGGGAGCCAAGAGAGCTAGAGGTCTATTGAGGAGTTAGGTCTGTGAGAGGGAAGGGAAGGAGGCTGGATCAGGTAAGGGGACTGAAACTGCAATACAACCCTGAAAAAGTCTCTGCTAGCCCAGCATGGAGCCAGGAGCAAAGATTCCTGGTTAGAGGGTCCCGCACTGGGTAAAAGTGGCCTGGCTTTGTACCATCATTTTACTCAGCCATGGGCCAAAGTCACCCTGAAAAGACATGACCACAGCTCAAAAGCTGAGAGAGACGTGAAGGAGGTCACAGCTGGGTACCACAGGCTAGCTACGCTGCTCACAGGGGGACAGCGAGTCCTCCCTGGAAGGGATTCCCTGTGCTTGTTAGGACTGAGCAAAGCATCACACTGGAGACCAGGGGCCAGGGTCAGGACTGGAGAAAGGCCTTGTGTGTCTCGCTGGGGAAGTTTAGATCTTATTCCATAGGAAGTGGAGGCCATGGTTTTAAGTAAGGACCTAAAAGGAGCAAATTTGCATTCTAAATGTCTTCTCCAGCATTCAAATGAAGCCTGAATGCAGCTATTGGTGAGGGACTGTTACAGTAATCCAATGAAAACATGCAGAGAAAACGGCAAAGGAATGGGGAGCACGAGTTTATTAGAGCCGCTCTAGGAAGGCCGGCTCTTAAGGATGCAATCACTGATTAGGCTTTGAGTAGTAAAGTAAAAGCAAGAAGGCTGGGACACCCCCTAATTTTCTATGATAAATAATATTTTTATACGTTCTGAGAAGAAGCTTTACAGGAAATAATAAAATGAAGCTCACCGAAACTTCTACCGCTCAAAACATAAAGTTGTCCAACTACTGCAGCCAGATGCTTGATCATCTCCTTATAATCTACTTCCTACTGGGATTGCACAGCACTGTGTCTCAGACTGCTGTCAAGTGTCAAAGAAATACCAACTAGTAAACATGACTCGGATCACAGTGACTCGGATCACAGGAGGAGTCACAGGGTCTCGGTCTGAGAAGGAAGCCTCAGACAGGCAGGCATAAAAAGCAAATGGGAATTGCGTAATATTAAAAACAAGAACAAAATAAAACACTCAAAAATACCACACACATAAAACAGAGTGCCAAATGTGATATTCACTGGCACAAAACTAGAGAGCAAAATAAAATGCCAATAACAACAGACTATGCTGTTATTTAAACTAAATATTTAATGACACCTTTATATACAGATTACACAGCTAAATTAAATATGCATGCAAGGTCATTTACCCCCTGATCTTAGAATCTTTACCCAGGATTATTCCCAAACCAAACAAGAATATTCACACCTCTGGCTTTATTCATACACGGTGATGCTCTCTTCTCTCTGTCCTCAGACTTACTCAACAATGTTCAGCCCAAATTTTACCCTTTCTGAGTGTCTCCCATGTTCTCCCATAAAATAAATAAATTATTCATCTCTACTTCTGTGGACATTTACAGAAATTTACAGAAACATTTATTTCTAGAAATATATATGGATGTAAATATGGACATAATATGGATATAGATACATAAATAGAAATGTTTAAAATATATAAAAAATTGACTATTGTGTTTTCTGGATCTAACAACGTTTGAGAAATAATGGTTACTGAATAATTTCAACTAGTATGAATCCACTGGAGAGTATCATTTGTTCATATGAAGTAGTACCAAAAGGCGTGAATAAAATTTAGTGTAGGGATAGAAGGAAAAAATAATTAAGGTAAAATTAGAAAAAAAAATAAAGATAAAATTAGATAAATTTTTCTTACAGAGTTTGGACATTTCTTTACCCTCATTTAACATGTTGAAATCCTACTAACCCTTAAGATACAATGAAAATAAAACCTTCTTCAAAAGTTTTTCTGGAATCTTAATCAGATTGAAATAATTTATTCTTCTTTGAATTCTCATATACTTTAAAAACGATCTTCCTCAATTATTCTATCTTAATTTCCATTGTGACATGGTTGGGATCTGTGTCCCCACCTAAATCTCATGTTAAATTGTAATTCCCAATATTGGAGGTGGGGCCTGGTAGGAGGTGATTGGATCATGGAGGTGGTTTCTTGTGAATGGTTTAGTACCATCCCCTTGGTACTGTCCTCGGGATAGTGAGTGATTTCTCATGAGATCTGGTCCTTTAAAAGGATATGGCATTTCTCCTTTCCCTCTCTCTTGCTCCTGCTTTCACCACGTGAATTGCCTGCCCCGCTTTGCCTTTCGTCATGAGTAAAAGCTCCCTGAAGCCTTCCTAGAAGCCAAGCAATGTTGGTGCGATGCTTGTACAGCCTGCAGAACCATAAGCCAAATAAACCTCTGTTATTAAAAAGTTACCCAGTCTCAGGTATTTCTTCACAGCAATATGAGAACAGACTAACACACATTGGTGTACATTTATATTAGCTTGGTGCAAAAGTAATTGCAGGTTTTGCCATTACTTTTAGTATTTATATATGCTTATGTATATTTATCTAGTAGTAGTCTCTTTTTTGTTAAATAAGGATATAAATTCTTTGAAAGCAGATTTCTTATAGAATGCATTATTTTGTTTGCAACAGCACCAGCATAATAAAATGCACTAAGAAATAAATCAATACATAAGTTTTTGGCATATGTATTAATGAAAGATAATTTCCTCTATCAGATAATTTTCAAACATGAAATGATATTTAAAACAGGGTTTTCCAGCTGCAGTGCTATGGACTTTTTGAAGATCTTGGGGTGCATTTGAACATGCACAGTTATGGACTGCCTGTGCACTGTCGGATGTTTAGCAGCACCCCTGGCCTCTATCCACTAAATGACAATAGCTCCCAGCTCCCTTCTCATAGTTGTAATAAGCATAAATGTCTTCAGACATGGAGAAATGTCCCCTGGAGCTGGAGTAGGTTGGGAAGATGGTTGAGAATCACTGATTTAAAAGATGAAACTACAGTTGCAAAAGTGCTTTTAAATTATATAGGCAATAATCACTCATTAACCCTTGTATCATGCAGGGAATACTGCCTTAGATATTAAATGTAGACAATGTGGGGGCTGGGATACTGCCAATGCATATTTACCTGAGAAAAGTGAGAAAATATGAAGGAGACAGAAACTTGGAACCTGTAAAACATTGCCTCTGTACACTCTTCTTATTATAAATCTTTTTGACAGTGATATAAATTGACATTATGTTCAGGGTCAAATGAATAGCTTTGTCACTGGATTTTTTTTATATGTTAAGGAAAGCAAAATTTATCCACAACCTTTACACATCATCAAACAGAATGGAAGTACGTAAGCTTAAGTACTCAGCACTAAAGCGTAATATATTACATATGTAATATATTCATATTTCTATAGATAGTAATACGGTTTTGTAATTTAGCATTTTGTTTCCTTTATCTTGCTATATGTTAGTTGATTTCCGAATGACTTATTCTATTTTTATCAAATATTTACTAAACATCAAATTTGTGTGTGTGTGTGTTTGTGTGTGTGTTTCCAGAAGTTCTATTACCAGCATACAACTGAAAAGACATGCTCATAGCCCTCAAAGGACTTATATATAGCAGGAATAAGCTATTCTGCAAAAATAATAACACAATGTACTTAGTTCTGTAATGCATATGAAATACTGTACAACACATAGAAAAGACGCTCTTAGCTCAGACTTGAAGGCAGTGCAGGAGCCATCTAACAGTCTTTAAGCAGAAAAGTACTACAGTTATGAATGTATTGTAGATAAACCCTCAAGACTGGAGGCAAGGAAACCACTTCAAACCTTTTACAATAATCAAGACAAGGTATGTTAAGGACTGAAATAGTCCTGTGGTAGAATGCTGCAGAAGTAAAGACAGAATCAACTTGAGAAGTATGTGGAGACAAATATTAGAATTTTATGAGTGACATGATATGATGTTTTGGAGACAGACAGGATTTAGACTGTCTTCCCAGATTCTGGCTTTAGGTGACTGGGCAGTTAGGTGTGCTACTAATTGAGATAAGAACAACAAAAGAAGAAAAGCTTTAGGAAACTATTATAATAATAGATGCTAAGTTCCCTCAGTTTCCACTGGCAACCATGCACACTGCTGAGGCATTTTTGCTGGTGTGAGTATAGGATCAACAAAGACAAATATTAAGGTTGATTAAGGATTTTTGTTGCTGTTGTTTTTTCTAATGGGTGTAGTAGAAGGGATGGAGGAGAAGATGAGAAAGTGGGTCAGGTGATTAACTGAGGGTCTTTTGTTGTCTGGAAGAGTAAAATAAGAAAGCCCCTCTTAAACCATGAGAAGAAAAGAGGATTTCTAGAATGTTATAGAATGGATGTTCTGTATGTTAAAGTATGAGAAGTCTGGGAAGGAAAGCAGTTTGTTTTCAAAAAGTGAGGAATTAAAATCTAAGATTTCTGATTTGTAAGAGTACAGGATAGTAACAAGATTTAGGTTATCTCCAAGAGTGTGGTAACACATGGAGTTGAGATAGTCTAGTAGAAAATGGTGTTCACATAAAACATTCACAGGAAACTTGAGGCAACCCAGAGTTATGACAGGGTTTAGAGTAAAGAAGCAACACTTAATGATAATTTTTTAAACACCTGAAAAGATCTTCAGTATTGAAGAAGTGTAGAAAAATCAAATCAAAGGGACTTTGAAAGAAGATGATACTTATATTGCATTTATCCCATCATTAAAGGAAGAGTGATGATTTAGACTTGAACTCAGCACTGAGGTGGTAGTCAAGGAGTTGTTTGAGGGAAGAAATATCCTTTATTTAAAAGAATTGCAAACTTCTCAAGGGCTGAAAAAAATATTAGTGGGAAGAATCAAAGCTGAAGCAATACTAGCTCACTGATATTGAAAACACTGATTTCACTATTTCACATTCACTTTAATGCCCTTGGGGAGCTTCTATATAAAAGAGCCTAAGTCAAAATGCTTTTTAAAATAAGACCAAAACTTGAGAAACTCCAAAAGATTCAATTTTTCCTAATTTTTTAAAAGCAGAATTAGAGAAAAAAAACTTTGTCATAAACACTAGAGAAGAGTGCCAACGTTTTATGGTGTAGTTTTCTTATAAAGTCTTTAAGTTGCCTAAGGCTTATATAAAGATTATCAAAACTCTATTCGAGTATGTTTCTCTGCATAATAGTGCTGAGATGCTTCTCTAGTAATAAACTTGCTTTAAGATCCTTGGGATCAATACATAGTTGAAATGTTGGGAATATTTCAAAGCATGATAATCAAAAAAAAAGGCACGGACTAGAAGAAACATTAAATAAATTAATTGAAGGTATGCGGAAAAAGGAACTGAGAAGGGATTATAGTCAACTTTATAAATAACACAATGAATTTGCGTCTATAAAGTCTTTCGACAACAAAAGTTGTTGTTGGATTGCTAAACCTAACAGTTACTATGACTGCAAAAGCACAGTTCAGTGGAAGAGAAGGGCATACTCTTGCATTAAACTTACTTATGTAGGGTGTATGGTCCTAGTATATTTCACAAAACCCTGAAATACCATGGAAAATTCAATTGCTGTGTACTTATTTTATCTATCCACAGAGCCCATTCAATAGAGCCAGTAGCATTCTCAAGGACAGCTTGAGAAACCAAAAGTCAGAGGGTTCTATGATTTTTCCAGGGTTACACAATTAAAAGTACCAAGATTAAAGGCAGATTTCATTCTTTCCAGTATAGCCCAAAACAATAAACACCTTTCCTGATGCTTAGTTGAATAGTGCTTTTTAGTCTTAATTTGCCAACTCAATTTTTCATTCTTTCAAAATGTGCATTAATACTGTGAAGCGACAAGTAACATTAGTGAGGCTCACCCACTACTTTAACAAGTAGAAAGCCACACAGATTAAGAAAACGAAAGAATATGTTTCACTATAAAAATATCTAATCTCTGAGCAATTTTAGATGCTTTATCCACAAAAAGTGGGTACAATTTTATTGGATAATTCAGATCAGGCCTTTATAATTATTTAAGCATTTAGTCATAAGGAAAAGATTATACCCTTAAAATATCTGAAAGGCTTTTTTCACATTAGTTAGTCTTGCATTCAACAAATATTTTTGAGCACCTATCATGTGTCCAATAGTAAACAAAGAATTGAAGAAAAAAAAGACAAATTTCCCTTACATTCATTTGCACCAGGGTGAAGTAGAACAGAAAGTAAACAGTATATGTAAGTAAAATATACATTATATGGTGATAATTAGAATGAAATAAAATAAAAGAAAGAGAATAAGAAACTTTGGAAGAAGATGCTGCAATTTTATATAAGTGCAAACCTTAATGGGAATGAGATATTTATTTGAAGAACTAAAGGAGTAAGCAAAATGGGTTATACCACATATGAGCAAAGAAGTACCTCGGCGAGCAAACAACAAACCCAAAAGTCCTGAGGATGGGGTGTGCCTGATATGTCCTGGAAAAAAGGAGGAGAGGATGGAGGAGTGTTAGGAGATGAGATGGAGAGTTAGGGATGAGGTAGATTCTGCTGATTCTATTCAAGTAGATTCTATGA
>NW_026652291.1:80100314-80178600 GCF_009828535.3 Hylobates moloch
CCTTCCAGTTCATGACTAGAGCCATTTAAAAATTACATTATTTCCCAAACTCACAATTGTCCTTTAACAAATGCAAGAAAAAAAGTCAACTATATTGCTTATTACTTATTTAAGAGCTATCTTAAATAAGTAATTATTATTATAATATAATATATTATAATAATAATGCTTATTACTTATGAAGAGCTATTACTCGCCTAGGTACTTCTAGCTCCTCAGCAGCAGACCACATCATCCGGAGTCTCAGAGCTCATTTTAGTGAATGTGGATTTTACTCTAAATGAGATAAGAAGTCATCTGATGGTGTAGAGCTGAAGTAACATTACCTCACTCATTTTAGCAGGCTTACTTTCTTCAGAATAGACTAAAAGGGTAAGGGCAAAAACCGGAAATAGCTAGACTGCCTCAATAATCTAAACAAGCCTTGCTGAATTTGGATTCTAGTAGTTAGCGTGGAGATGAAGTCAGTGGCTAGATGCTGCATCAGGGGCAGATAATGGATTACATGAAGATTTTGAGAGAATAACAGGAGTCAAAATTGACTCCCAAGTTTTTTGGCTAAAGAATTGAAAGGATGACCATAAAATGAGGTGGTTAAAGATAAAGGGCTATTATTTAGGCTCTGAGTGCTTCTTGCCTATAGTAATATTTAGGATAACCTGGCTTTTTTTTCTTGACATTTGTTTTTCTTATTTGTTGGTTTAGCTCCAAGTTATTTTAAACCATCTTGTGCATTATGTCATATAAATAATAAATATCTTCATTATCTTCACATTTCTTCAGTATGGTCACATAATAAATGAATAATGATATTTTAACTTGCATTTGTGTCTGCAGTTTGAAAAGATTGATAATTTTAGGCTCACCAAAGAATCAGCCCCTTTCCACCACACCTGCCTTTTTTCCTTTATTGTAGCCATTGATTTAGCAATTTTTAGAGCGGAGTGAAATGTTAACTTGTCAATTTTAAGTTTCCAGAAATCTCTAAGGGATAGGATGCACAGAAAGATACAGATAGCTCTTAAATAAGTAATAAGCAATATATTTGACTTTTTTTCTTGCATTTGTTAAAGGACAATTGTGAGTTTGGGAAATAATGTAATTTTTAAATGGCTCTAGTCATGAACTGGAAGGTAACAAATGACAGAAAGGAAGTTAAGTTAGTACCTACGCAACTATTGAATAGCTTAGTCCTTTGATAGAGTCATAGAATCTACTTGAATCTCAGCTTTCATAATAATTGCCATGTATTTGTTTTGCTCTTTAAAATAGAAAAATGAAAATGTATGGAAAAAAACTGAAGACACCTGAAAAATATTAATGTTAGCTTATAATTCCCACTCCAACAGACACAGACCCAACAAGAGAAAAAAGTTTAGATGACTGACAAAGAAATAGGTGGTACAGTCTATAGCCTCAAGTATGAACCAGTTATACTTTGTTCCTCTTCTTTATGCTTCTTTATTTACCTTTCATAAAAGTTATTTCCATTTCCATTACAAACCATTTAACTAACATCATTTCTACAAGTCTAGTATCAAAACTCTTGCAGCTACAATTTTTACCACAATAATTCGGCCATAAGCAATCATAAAAATGAGGTAAATGTCAGAGAATGTTACTACCAGTTGTCTCATACTGAACAACCATGAACATTTACTAATTTTCATATTTTATCTTAGTTATTTTTAACTTGAAAAACTTGTTTCAGATTATTTTTAAAAATTAACAATGTAAAGAGTATGGGCAAATTGAATGTACTAAAAAGGCTTTGTACATAACATCTTTGTCCAGCACTGTACTTTTAATTGTTGGAGTTAGAACCAAATAGTGTTGTAGTAGAGACAGCTAAGCATATATCACTGAAACTGAATAATTAAGTGTACTCTTACAATTTTACTAAATCGGAGAAAAAATTACTAATATGAAAATCAGAAAACAAATGTGACTTTTCTATTTCAGTGGAAAATTTAATATTATAGTTTTCAGGCAAACACAAAAATTAAATTTCTTAATCAATGTTGTTACAGGTAGATATTGGAGGAAAAGTTCTGAAAATATTAAGAAAATTGTGTTATGCTTGCAACTGACCTACTATTATTTTTCTACTGAATATAATGCTAACAGCCAAGTCATATATTTCTCAATAGCAGTGCTTCTAAAAATTTTATAAAGTAGCTTTGATAAAAACAGCCCAAAGAGCCATATAAGATTACTACAATATTTTTCATTTACTGCTTTTAGTTGCAACATTTTTCAACAATAATATTAATTTCCCCAAATTTTACAAGTTTCAAAATGTACATGCTTTGCAGCAAATTTAAATCAGGAATACTCAGATTAGTAATTTGAAGTGATATAACTTGAATGCCAACCAACCCTAAGACAGGTTGAAACGTGTGATCAAAATTTAACCTAACTTTGGCATCTACTATTACATCAAAATTTGTTAATAGATATAACATTCAAGAAAAAGTAATTGCTATCATTTTATTATAAGTTTGTCATTTTTTACAGCAAAAGTAATTTACAGGACATCAAGACATCTTTCCTGAAACTATATTCCTAACAACCAGTCACAGTCCCTTCACGATCTAGCTAGAGCCCATGTTCTAGATTGAGTAACTATTTCTTACTAAAACGCAAAGGATATCTTGGTGAAGTAAGCTATTGTTTGTTATCAATGTACGTATTTGAACAATTTAGTTGATTTTTTTCCGTTTTAACTTGTCATCTCATTGAAAATAAATCATTTTTAATAGAAAATTGTGATACAGATTACCTGAGAGCCCTGCACAGTAATTACAACAAATACAGTAGGATTCTTAAAAGGAAAATAAGTAAACGTGAAAGGCAAATTCTTATACTTTAAAATTGTATCTAGATCTCACTGTGTCTTTCTCCCACTCTAACGTCAGAAGGTAATGCAATCACACACTTTCTTTACTAACGTTTTTGCTTAGTCTAGGTACCCAAACACCAATGTCTGAGACCAAAGCTTGTTTGTAAGAGCAGAAATGAGAGACTGGAGAAGTGATCTAGGGAAGGAGAGGAAGCTAATGTACTGGTGCATCATTAACTTAGCCACCACTGTGTATCATCAGTTGTGAATACTGCTGGGACCTGTTGAGCAGCCTTGAGAAAAGCATCTCAGAATTATGCCCCCTAGCGGTAAGAAAGGGAAACATTTATTTGTCACCCTCCCTCACAGATAAAGGTTTGCTCCACGGGACATTAACATTTTAGTACTTCCTAGTTGCATGTGTGAAAGACCTGAGGTTGCTACATGAATATGAAGTTCTTACATTATAAGGTCAGCGAAAAACCAGGGCAAGAAGAAAGAGGTGCAGAGTAATGTGCTTAGCATGAGAAACTCTTAGGTTCTACTCACTCAAAACTAGTTGCCACATCTCTGCTAGTAATGAGATGAGGCCAAGATTTGAAGTGCATTGAAAAGGAATTTATACAGTCAGCCCTTTGCCTCGCTTAGATATGTAGATAGGTTTATGCTCTCCATTAACCCCAATCCATCTTATAGTCCCCTTCAGCCTGATCCAAATTCTATGAGTTTCATAAAAGACAATTATTGTGACTAATTATAATCTCTGTTCCTACAGCTCACTCATAGTCCTTAACTGATATTTCACCATTAACTCTGTTTGTCTTCACCATGTGTTCCAGGTGTTTTGAACCCTTATTTCTTATATCAACCTATCAAGTATTTTTACCTGGTTATGTAACAAAATAATAGTCTCTCAAAAGTCTAACTCCTCAATTTCCTTGCCCTTTTTGGGCCATGATTGCTGTTAAGTAAAGGACAGTAAGAGTTAGGATGAATAGGCCAATCTTACATCCACTTCTTGATTCCCAGAGGAATGTTTTTCAGGATCTAGTAAAACATACCAGTCATTGGCTCAACATATGTACAACATCTTGGAAAACAAAACTCCAAATCTTAGTGGTAGTCCCTGAGCTGGTATCTCAGCTAAGGCTTAATAAAGTCAATCTATGACTCTGTCAATGTAGATGTTTCTGAGTGATGAGCTACATGGAAAGACCCACAGATCACACAGTCATGTGCATATTGTAGAATCTCCTTTATTACAAATTCAGTTCCTTGTTCCAAAGCAATGTTGTGTAGGTGCCATACTACTAAGTCAGAATTCTGTATCCCCTTATATAGTGGTGCTGTCAAATAGTACTTACTACCAATAATGGGGCCTCTGTTGTCATATGTGTAGTAAGTAAGAGCGCATCAACATCCTGAGGGTATACTTTCTAGGGCTACTCCCAGTACCATCCCTTTCACCAAAAGCAGAGCCTGGGACAAAGATCTATAGTTAGGTAGTTTACTTTGGAACACTGGAGAGTTGGAATAAGAAAAGGAAGTAAAGCCAATACAAGGAGTTCTTAGAGCTAAGGGTGACTCATCACATGATGCCACCAAAACATTCTGAGATGCCTAATAAAATGTACCTTAAAACTGTCCACCCAGTGGAAAAACAAGAGAATTAATCCATGGACTCCTATCCCCCATTGATAAAGTGCTGCCTCAAGGAATGTCAACTCTCTCACACTTCTAATTAGCGCATACATGAGGCTCAAAGAATTCCTGTAGGCTTCCCAGCTGGCTTCCTAAACTTTGACTTCAGAGAAGCCAGGGAGCAGGAAATGTGAGGTGCAGAAAATGTAAGTAGGGCAAAGTGCAGTCAGGCTATCTTGTGCAAAGCTTGTTAAACTACACAGAACCAATGCAACATGGCTGGGATACGGAGTGAGGTAGGGGAAAGAAGCTACGAAGCTGGCACAAGGGCTCTTCAGAAGCTCATTGCTCTCCAGCGGTTAAGATGGATGTAGTGAAAGTGAAGGGTCGCTCTGCAGTTACTCTATCAATATGACTTTGTCTTCCCCCAAGGTGAATCAAATTGAGCCTTCAATATACCCTACATATATCCAGAATTGTATAACTATAACTTAGGAAGGCATTAACTAATGTACTACTTTAAGACAAAAATAGCATTTAGAAGACATGTCTGTAATACACAGCAATTTGGAATTATTTTCGGTCCAATGAGAGGACTTGTTCAACTAAAAGTTAGTAGATGAGCTTCCTCCAAAAATAATGTAAACTAAGTATGAAAATTGGTTCATCCTCCTTATAAATACTTTCTATCTTCTTGTAAACACTCTCAGAGATAACAACTGGGGGTTGACATGTCATGTAAGAGAAATTCATGTTGTTTAATATTTTTGCATCACTGGTTTGATGAAATAATTGGTTTCTTTTCTTGTTGTTTTCCCCTTTACATTAAAGTTAGACACATTAAAGGCATAATAATATCTTTTTATTTCATTGGATTTTTATCATAATTATTGGGTGAAATAAGACATTAAACTAGTTAACATTTTTACTGTCTCATAGGCTTATCATTTATTCTGATTTAGTAAAGACATAAGATGGCTTTATTTCATTTATTAGAAATGGATGTTATTTACCCTTCCATGATGTACCTGGGGCATTGAGATTTGGAATAAGGTGTGTGAATTGAATTATCATCGCAATATAGTTGTCCTTCTGTACACCTTCCTAGGAATATTATAATGTATTTCCTATACTCAGTAACATTAAAACATTTTTATGTAAAAACTTCCTTTTAAGAATAATCAAAACAATATGATTGAAATGCCTACTATGTGCCATGGACTAAACTAGATTCTGGGAGAAAAATAATAAATACAACTTGGTCCTTTGCCCTAAATATCTAATAGAAAATTTCTATTCCCTTTGTAAAACTTACCATTATCTTTACATTATAATTTCACGACACTATAGATATACACTTTTGTTTTCTCTGACACATGTTCAATTCGAGACTAGTAGGGTAGATTATCTAATTCTTCATAGTGATATTTTCTCCCAGACAAATCCAACCAAACTGTGCATCATTTTAACCATCCTACAGCCACGTTCAAGCAAATACCATATTCTGTGCATGTGTCTTTCACTTGTGCCCTTGAATCAATTGGTTTGATTTTATCCTCCCTCTTATTAGAGTAGTATAGGTTCTCGTGTTTTATAGCAAGACTATCAGTGTCTTCTTTTCTTGCTCTTATCTTGTATGTTTCTTTCTAATGAACATGATGGCCAATAATTGGGGTGACCATACATCCCAGTTTTCCTGAAACACTCCCAATGTTTCCTATTGCGACTAATGAAAGCAGTCCCTTTCACTCTAAAAAAAAGATCCAATTAGGGGATAAGTTGCATGGCCATTCTACCTACAATAATACTAGATTCATCTTGGTCACCCTATTCTTTTCAAAGTCTTTCAATGGCTAAGGCAAAAAAAAAAATTTATATAGGATCCAAAATTTTCTATAATTTTACCAAAATCTATCCTTTATAAACTGTATTTAACATGTTCTCCTTTTTAAACCTACCTAAATCATTTTCCAAGTTTAATAATTTTGATGGTGAACTCAAATTTCTTGTTTTCTTGCCATTTTTCCTGATTACTTTCTTTTATATTCCCTTTGAGCCACAGTGAATACTCTTTTGTCATTCCCGTCCTAATTGGTAACAATCATGTTATTTTGTTCTAGTAAAATTAGCTCTAATAACAGCATTTAGTTACCTTATGTTCTTTGATTTTTGTATTTCGTTTTATTTATTATTATTATGAATTTGCTCATCTCTGAGCGCCTGGAGAACCTCATATGTTCTGATAGGAGACAATATTGAGTAGTGTTTAATAACAGGGACTCTGGTGTCACAATGACCTATGCTTGAATACTAGTTATTCCAGTGTGCTCTACCACTTAAGCCACTTATTTCCCTTTATTATACAATCTCTCTAAATGCGACAAAGGTAACTTATTAAATAGGGTCAGGGAACAGAGAGAAGTACTAGGAACCAAATAACAGTCGATAATAATTCAAAAATACTAAGTCCCACTCCCATTTTTCTCCCACCAACACATTTTTGCAGGCCTAAAGATAAATATTACCTCTCCGAAAGTTGGGAGTCAGATGTATATTATAAGCTAGGTTTTACGTGATTTAATTTACTACATTTGAAGAATGTGAGATTGCGACGGGTAGGCGTAATATTTTCCCAGGCCCCAACATTTCGGTTATTAGTCTGGTCCTGCAGAATTTCTTATCTCTCTTGAGGAAAATTACTCATTTATCCAGGGATGCTCTTTAATATCCTTGCACTGAATGTCTCCTTCGCAAAAGTTATGACTTAACTTTTCCATATTCTCTGAATTTAAACTTGTTGAATCTGATCACAGGTTTCCCTCTCTTGTCCTTCCCTGTAGGCAACTTGCCATCTAGTGTCAAAAAGAAGCATTCACACAAACATTACATTGAGTGCAATAGAAACTACGAGAAAGTAACGCGCAAGTGAAATGGAGAACAGGTATTAGAACTTGGGAATCTTTCTTTCCCTCAAACCTAGGATAATAGCTAGAAAAATGGTGTCCATAAATATTTGATGGTAAGATTAATTAACTAAATCAACTATTTCGATAATTAATTTAAACAATATATATTTTACTTTCCATCAGTTATTTCTGTTACAATATCTCAGCCATTTTAATGCTGATGATGAAAGACGGGTTTATGGAGGACTCTACAACTTACAAGGCAGGATTACTATTTATCCTCCAGTTCATTAGCAGATTCATTTTAGTGCTTTACTTGTTTTTTTTACCAGGTTAGATAGGCTAAGAGACAACAGTCTTAATAGCACCAAGTTATTGCATAGAGATTAAAAATAACCTTCTAATAAAATCTCAAAATAAATATCAAAAATACTTCAGGGAATTATTTAAGATTACCCCACTGGATGTATATAACTTTACATGATGAGCCAATTTCACTAACTCACTGTTTATTTCTATCTGCAAACAAGTTGCATACCAGTCTGTTTTTTTTTTCCTGAGGCACCAAATATATATAGTAATTATAAAATTAGCATCTTAAAATTTCTGTCATGTCGATGATATATTTTGGATTTCTTAACAATTTCTGAATAAAAATTTATTGATAATAGTTCAAAAGAAATAAAGTTTCCTTACAAGAAATCAATTGAGCAGCTACAAAATTGAAGAATGTAAAATAATCTGAAAGTGTCATGTCTTTATTCATGAATCTGTCAAGAATTCTCCTTAACCCATCTGAGTTGTTTAGTTCTTTCTATATCACTCTATATTTGCACAAAGAGACATCTCTACATTTATGAAACACAATTCAAGAATGCCAAAAGAAAAAGAACCTAGCAATTTAAAAGTATCTAAAAGAAAACATTTGAAATACTATCTTTTGATCACTTTCTGTGATCAATTTTTTTAAACTGACTTGTTTCTTTGAAGTCTTTCTACACAAGCCCCTAATGAAATACTGCAGATAAAGGTAGGCAGGGAAAAATACGAAGGGGTTAGAAATGTATAAAGCAAATTTAGGAATAATATACCCATGCACATAAACGCTTGTCATGTTACGTACATTTAGGATAAAGTTTGGTAGTTACTGTCAGCCCTGGCAGGTATTTATTCAAGATATTTGGAAAGCCTATTTAAAACAAAAAAAGAACAGAGAAAGAGTCGAGAATCCAAGTCATGTAAGATTAAATGATGAAATTCCCCAGAAACCTCTTCAACTTCCTGTGTGTGTGTTTGGAAGTCAATCATTCTCAGGGTTAGTAAGTTCAAGTCAGATCAGTAGAGGCCATTAAATAGCCACCAGTCAGAAAAGCAAATATCTAGGTAAGCATGATTGTCAGCATTCAGGGCAGATAAGAGGCAGCTGTGAGACTGGCAGAAAAAAGCAGGAAAAGTACAGATGTAACCAGGATTTAAAATAAAATAGAAAGATGATGCATCGTCAGAGGATTAGGCACCAGGTTTACTGAGGCCATTGAGCAATAGGACTGGAAGGGGTAGGAGCAAGATACATAATAAAAGACCTCTGAGCATAGTTCTATCAGGGAGGCAGAATTCAGTGAGACAGTTTTCTGCTTCCTGCCCTGCTTTATGGTCCTAAGAGCTGTTATTATATGACCAGAGGCAGTATATACCCAGATGAAAAGGATCAGGTGAAGTTTGAGAGACATGTTTAAATTTCACCTGCTTCAGCTGATTTCTTGATTTTCTTATGAAACGTCTACTTATTGAATAATGTTCGCAGCTCTTCTCTTTGATACTGAAGTGGTCAATATAACCAAAAGGAATTTGAGCTCTTCTGCAATAATATCTTAACTACTTAATCTAATTTTTAAAAAAAAATACATCCTTATATTCAGATAGTTAATAACTATATTTCATTCCTCAGTGCAGTAGAAGGTATGTTAGTCACTCATCAAAATTTGTGTAATCCTTCTTCTCATTCTCCTGGGCACACAGCAGGATTACATTTCCTGCTTTCTTTCAATTTGATATGTCCAGGTTTCAGAGCCCTGGGCAGTAAAAAGTGAAAATTATGTGCGCTGTTTCTAGATCAAGCTTTATGAAGTGGCTATGCTTCCTTCATGTTCTCCTTCCTCCTCTTCAAACTGGATATACAAAATACTTAATTATATTGTGTATATATACAGGGTCTTAATTGACCCGGGATTTACCCTGCTAATACAATCACCACTAGCCGTTAAGTGAGTATTTATATTTAAATTAATTAAAATTAAATACAACTTTGATTCAGTTCCACAGTCACACTCACTACATTTCAGGTACTCAATGGTCACATAGCAAGTGGCTACTACCATTAGAAAACATATCATCATTGCAGAAAGTTTTACTGGATACTGTTTTTCCTAGATGATGGTGAAGCAAAAATACAAAAACAGTCTAGATACCTGACTCACCACATAGAAAGTCACACACAAACCAGTACCATCTATTTGGGACAATTAGGTGGGTAAAAAATAAAATAACCAGTTTTTGAGTCATTCTACAATTTTTGGTCTATGTTACTATAGGTGCTGGTTACCCTAACTAGTACAATCAATAGGACATTCTCACAGAAAGTTCCAATTAACCCAAAAGGTAGTATTACATTGCCAGACACAAGCCTGAGTTGACATCAAGTGAGCAGGATAATATTTAATTTCCATGACAGACAAAATATGGGTGTCAGGTAAATAGTATAAGGCCTCTCTATGTGTAATATCAGCACCCCAGTAAGATGTATATCAAGTAATTTAAGGTAGTTCAGAGTTTGAATGCAATTAGAAAATAGGTTTATTTTATAACCAAGTCCATTTCCATTACACAGTACAAAAGATTCTTGTAACTAGATATGGGAAGCTGCTAGTTCATCTGCAGGCTGCTGTCTACCCAAGGACAGACAGAAATTAAGGCTGTGTAATTTCTCCAAGACAGCAAGCAATAGCAGATTTACACTCAAAAATCCAGAAAAGGTTAAGGAATAGAACATCTAGACACTCACTGAGAATAATAGAATTAATTTGATGAAAAGGCTTAGACAAGGATCTTGATTATTTATTAGGTATCCCTATGACCTTTGTCAAGGAAGTACATTTTATGTTGACATTCTTCATTCTGTATATTAACATTATACTTTTGGTCTTTGGCCAACAGCAAACACTGACTACATTGAGTAAAAATGCAAAGAGACAAAGTACTCCGTGTCTTATTTTTATTCCTACAAAAAAAATGTTGCCTAGAAAAAGCAGCAAAGAGAATGTTGTGAGAAAATGCATCTTTTTTCCTGTACTGAAAGAAAAAAATTCAATTGAAGTATAAATCTTCAGAGGATGAAAAATAACAGATTCCATTCAGACAGAGTGAGGTTTTTTTTTTTCAGAGTTTACTGCAAGGAAAGTAATAAAAAACGTGAAGAAGCTTTCATGTGATCTTATAAAACAGAAAAAAAAAATCTCTCTTGAACCACTAAGCAGTGGTATTCAGGAGAGTAATTTACTCTATGAGCCTTTTACTTTAGGCCAGAAGGTACACTTGTAATAGCTGCTTAATCTTAACCTCAGGATTTTACAGCTCATGAACTTTTGTACTGACATTAATGAACAACCTAGGAAAGGTAAAATACTGATCAACAGAGACATCTTAGTTTCTTCAGAAAATTAATAAGGATAGTTCTCTGGATGAGAATTTATTGTGAGTGCCTTGAAAATTAACTGCTGTAATGGTGGATCTTGATTGACTGGAGAAAAAAGAAAACATTTTGTAGGTGATGGTGTGAGAAATTACCACACTATATCATGACATCTCTAAATTTCATTATTTCTGGTTTTTGTTTTTAACCTGTTGTTAGCTAAGCAATGCATGCTGAATAAGATGGTAGATTGACAATTAGAGATCAGAATCCTTGGGAACGAATTCAATCCATTAGCAAAGCAATTGTTTCTTAACAGAGATAATACTGCAAGGAAGTGTAATTAATAGCAATAAACTTATTGATAACAAGAAGCAGAATTTCCTGAGAATAATACATACTCTAATAATCTCTTGTTCTTGCTATTTAACGGGAAGGGAGTATCTACAATGTGTAGAATGCTAACTACTCTGCCCCTAATCCTAATTGTCTACTTGTCTGAATAAAGGTAGGATGCAGGAAATTGAATTAGCACTCTGTTTCTTAATAAACTCAGCAGCAAGCAAATTGTGCACCTGTTTGGCAGATTCAGCGGGAAGCAGAAATTGAACAGCTTTGGCTCTGTATGGGCTATATATCTTTCGACACCATGTGTCTGATAATGTCATTATATTTTTACCATGAATCTTAAAGAAACAGAATTCTTCACTGCAGCTATAAGGGTACAGCAACACTAAACGATTCATCTTACACAGCTACGCATTTAAATAGAATTCCTCCCTCTAGCCATAAGGGTGCGGTAACACTAAATGCTCCATGTTACCAGGATACACTTGCTATGGCCAGAATGGGACTAAGAGGTCATGCCCTGCCACATTGCCTTCCAGAATTCTATTGCACGAATCCTACAGCAGAATGTGCAAGTTAGATGGATGATTACTATCAGAAGCTGAGGATAAAAGTGTGCAAAAGTCTGAAATTTTTTACAGAACAAAGTAGAGCGCAAGTCAGTGTTTTAGCCATCCTGTATTGTAAAATTCCATTTGGATTTCAGGAATGAAAGTCAGTGGTGGCGTTTGGTAAAATAAACATTGTTACGACATTTTATAATTTCAATACAGGCATTTTGAGATATTCAAATAAACCAACCCTCTATCCTCCACCTCCCAGGGAACCATAGACCTCCATAACTGGACACTTCAGAATTCGTGTGATGGACATCATCTAATCAAAGCAGGAGGCAGATTTATCAAGGAAGACACATTTTCTCAGCCAGCGTGTCATTACCTATTTGCATAGACACCAACTGGGCCCTTGATAGTTGGAAAACAACTATTCTTAAACCAGCACTGTTTTACAAACTGGGAAAAAATTCACATGTAAGGAATTAGTTAGGTATCCTTCTACAATCATTAGATAAATTGGGCTCATTCCTTGAAGATTCTTATCAGAACAAGGTTTCTTGAAACTATCTCTGATGCTTGCTTCTAGGCTTGGCTTGCCGCAGAACTGGTCATATACAAAATCTGCTTGTTCATCTTGTCTAGATAACATTTTTGTGCTACGATCTCTCCCTGAAATAATTACAAGAATAGTAGTTGAATGTAAATTTGTCCATAATCAGTGCTAATCTGGCTGTACTTTGTTTCCTAAATTGAGGGATTATTAGATGATCTTTCCCAAATTTCAACTTTCCTGAGCCACTCAAATACAGATAAATGGGAAAGAGTTTGTATACACACACACATGCACACACACACACACAAATAATAATTTTAAAATGCAAAATACAACTTTTGTTATCATTTTACTGTCATATGTGCATGAGATACAAACTTCTATACCTATTTTAAAGTTTGTTGAATATTTGGTAATGTTAGGGGTTGGGTCAAAATTTCTGAAGCTCAGTCCATTGAAATATTTATGTAGCTATCAGCTCTACATGTTTTTAACTAGAACTAAGTGGATCGTTTTGTATATGCTTTCTTAAGAAATGTTAGGTTCTATGGTGCCTCCTGAAATTTGGAAAATTAGGATTGTGTATAGGGAATGCTTGTTTTTTTTCTTGTAAATTTGTTTAAGTTCCTTGTAGATTCTGGATATTAGCCCTTTGTCAGATGGCTACGCTGTAAAAATTTTCTCCCCTTCTGTAGGTTGCCTGTTCACTCTGATAGTTCTTTTTTTGTGCAGAAGCTCTTTAGTTTAATTAGATCCCATTTGTCAATTGTAGCTTTTGTTGCCGTTGCTTTTGGTGTTTTAGTCATGAAGGCTTTGCCCATGCCTATGTCCTGAATGGCATTGCCTAAGTTTTCTTCTAGGGCTTTTACGGCTTTAGGTCTTACATTTAAGTCTTTAATCCATCTTGAGTTAATTTTCGTATAAGGGGTAAGGAAGGAGTCCAGTTTCAGTTTTCTGCATATGGCTAGCCAGTTTTCCCAGCACCGTTTATTAAATAGGGAATCCTTTCCCTAGTGCTTGTTTTGTCAGGTTTGTCAAAGATCAGATGGTTATAGATGTGTGGTGTTATTTCTGAGGCCTCTGTTCTGTTCCATTGGTGTATATATCTGTTTTGGTATCAGTACCATGCTGTTTTGGTTACTGTAGACTTGTAGTATAGTTTGAAGTCAGGTAGTGTGATGCCTCCAGCTTTGTACTTTTTGCTTAGGATTGTCTTTCCTATACAGGCTCTTTTTTGGCTCCATATGAAATTTAAAGTATTTTTTTTTCTAGTTTTCTGAAGAAAGTCAATGGTAGTTTGATGGGAATAGCATTGAATCTATAAATTACTTTGGGCAGTATGGCCGTTTGGATGATACTGATTCTGCCTATCCATGAGCACGGAGTTTTTTTACATTTGTTTTTGTCCTCTCTTATTTCCTTGAACAGTGGGTTGTAGTTCTCCTTGAAGTGGTCCTTCACATCCCTTGTAAGTTGTATTCCTAGGTATTTATGCACAGGTACTTCTCAAAAGAAGACATTTATGCGGCCAACAAACATATGAAAAAAAGCTCATCATCACTGGTCATTAGAGAAATGCAAATCAAAACCACAATGGCATACCATCTTATGCCAGTTAGAATGGTGATCATTAAAAATTCAGGAAACAACAGACGCTGGCAAGGACGCAGAAAAATAGGAATGCTTTTTACACAGTGGTTGGGAGTGTAAATTAGCTCAGTCATTGTGGAAGACAATGTGGTGATTCCTCAAGGATATAGAAGCAGAAATACCATTTGACCCAGCAATCCCATTACTGGGTACATGCCCAAAGGATTATAAATCATTCTACTATAAAGACACATGCACACGCATGTTTATTGCAGCACTATTCACAATAGCAAATATTTGTTACCAATCCAAATGCCAATCAATGATAGATTGGATAAAGAAAATGTGGCACATAAACACCATGGAATACTATGCAGCCATAAAAAAGAATGAGTTCATGTCCTTTGCAGGGACATGGATGAAGCTGGAAGCCCACCATTCTCAGCATACTAGCAAAGGAACAGAAACCAAACACCACATGTTCTCACTCATAAGCAGGGGCTCAACAATGAGAACACATGGATACAGGGAGGGGAACATCACACACCAGGGCCTGTCAGGGGGTTGGGGAAAAGGGGAGGCAAAGCATTAGGACAAATACCTAACGCATGTGGAGCTTAAAACCTAGAAGATGGGTTGATAGGCGTATCACACCACAATGGCACATGTATACCTACGTAACAAACCTGCACAGTTGGCACATTTATCCCAGAATTTAAAGTAAATAAAATAATAATAATAAAAACAAAGAAAGAAAAAAAAGATTATGTATCGGAGTTGAATAAAAGAACATCACAATCATGACAAGTTTCATCTATCTGATTTCAAGAAGGAAAGGACTAAAAGTCCTATAGGAGGGTTCTACTTTGAATAATTTCTTGAAAAAATGTGTCTCTGTTGGAATGATAATCTACTAATAGCATCTAGTACAAAATTTACATTCTTATTTGAGATTACCAACTAGGGAAAACAAAACAAAAACAATACACTTCGTTAGTTCTATTTTTTTTCTTTCTCAAGGTGGTTCAAAGTGCATACTTAATACTTCCAAAATGAAATTCTCAGAACCAAACCATTTGTATCTGTTTTCATTTTACTGGGCATTGCAGTAAATGCTCAGTAAGATCAATAAATCTGCTTTCAATTAAATCAGATTTAATTTAATTTTGGCTCCGCTGAAGAAGAGTTTCATTTTCTGCTCTGAAGCTTTTAGATTCTCCTTTAAGGACCTCTTAAAGGGTAAACCCACTGTGCAATTTTTTAATCTTTCGCTCCTAACTTGTGCTGATATTTGTAAAACCACATATTTATTCATTCTGCAGCTCCAATCTTTCTGTCTTACATACATTGCACATTTTTTTTGGAATCTAAATTATAGGAAACCCATCACACAGAGAATTTAAATATCTTATGGGTGTAGCCTGAGTGACAAATAAAAATTTACATCTCTGAGCTTTGGTGTGAATGAAGACAGCTACTCTGTAGAATCCAGCTTAGCATCAATGAGACGCTGTAAATCTACAGCTAAACTGGCACAGATCTTAACCAGAGAAATGAAAGGTTTTTACCTCCTTTTCCTTTCATTGTCCCACATGACAGCCTATCTCTTATCACCAATACAAAAAAATGGGAGCAACAGTATCAACAAATGTGAAAAATATAGTAAGAATTAAGCAGTTTCCAATACCTCAGGGTCCATGGTACTAAGACATCTTATCTCCTACAAATGTTCAAAGGGTTCCAAGAGCTTGGTTTCCCTCTTACTGTTATGTTTCCCCTTCCACGTATACTCTCCAGTATAGAACTCATAAGACTATCTTGGTTTTATAAAAGGATTTGCAGATTTGGACTTCTTTGCCCAAACTTGTGCAGACCTTAGTAAATGAACAAAAAGAGTTTTAATTTTCTAAATAAGTGGAATTAAGCCATTTGATGAAAAGACGTGGGCAGGACTTGTGATCCAAACATTTTCTTCCCTCTGTTCTGGTTACACATCAAAATCCCATGGAGAGTTTTGTAAAAATACAAATTCTCACATCTCACATCAAAAGATATTAGTCAGCAAATAAAGAAACCATAAATTGATAGTATGACACAGAATTTTAATGTATGAAAATAAATCATGTATCCATTTCAAAATAACTTAGAAAGAGGATTTAAGTATTTCTTATCTAATCAAGCAATTTTATTTCCCGTCAATAACAGCAGAAAGCCAGGTAAAATCTAAGGCCATTACAAATCAAATCATGACTATTTACTACAATTTAAAAATTGGGATGCACTTTTCAAAATATCTTAAAATTTAATTACAACACTGATATTAACCAACATTAGCTTGCTTTTGTTTTTCTGAATGTCCCATATATTTTTAGTTATTTCAAAAAATTACACTTAAAATATAAATGTATTTTATGTGATTTTTTAAATTAATAAAAACATAACTTTGGACCTGGATATTGACGAGATAGAATGGCTTTCTCTTATGTAGTAGGAAATATTACACATATTTTCCAGGTTGTGTGTTGCACAGAAATACAAGGTAGAGCTCTATTCAAGGGTAGACAGAGCTCTATTCAAGGGTCTCATATACATATAGCAAATCTCTCACTAGTAGAATTATCATTTTTATATTCCTCTATTGTATCATCTGGTAAATATACTAATTTTAATATATCAGATTTCCAAATTATAAATAAATTATATTACTTGTATTAAGACTTGAATTCATTTGCAATTAAAAATGTGTATTGTACGCCGGGCGCAGTGGCTCACCCCTGTAATCCCAGCACTTTGGGAGGCCCAGGCGGGTGGATCACGAGGTCAGGAGATCGAGACCACCCTGGCTAACACGGTGAAACCCCGTCTCTACTAAAAATACAAAAAACTAGCCGGGTGTGGTGGCGGGCACCTGTAGTCCCAGCTAATCGGAAGGCTGAGGCAGGAGAATGGCGTGAACCCAGGAGGTGGAGCTTGCAGTGAGCTGAGATCATGCCACGACACTCCAGCCTGGGTGACAGAGCGAGACTCCGTCTCAAAAAAAAAAAAATGTGTATTGTAAATTATGAATCCAGTTTTATTTTGCTTCTTATGGATGGATAATTGTGATATAATACGGCCCATTTTTTCCCAGTGTAAATGAATATAATGGCTGTCAATTTTATTTATACATACACACACAAACACAGTTAGTTTTCTCTCTCTCTGATGCATTTGGCAGTTTATATATTCTGGCACAAACAATCATCTGGGTGAATTATTATATCTTAATACTGAGTCTTCCTATCCGATAAGAAAATTCCTCTTCCTTGTTCTTTTTTATGAGGCCCTTAAGTCTTTCTCTTCTACATACACTTTATAATACCTCATGAAAATACCCTGTTGGTAATTTTATTGCAAATAATTTTATATATACATAAAAAGAAATGTATATATAAATAATTCATATATTATCATTTATTTATAATATATATTTATTTTTATATATTATATAAATATATATTATATAAATATATAATATATAAACATAAATAATATATATATTTATTTATTATATATTATATAAATATATATTTATATAATACATAAATATATATAAATAATATATATATATTTGAAGGAAATTGAGATCATTTAAATATTGACTTTTCCTATCTATGTACACGTTACATTCAGTGTTTTCCATGAAGTGTTAAAATTTTCTCTATAAAAGTTTTACACATGTTTTTAAAATATTAATGTTAGAAAACCTAACATTAGCAAAAAAATGTAAAGTATTGAAGTGCATATATTATTATTTTTGCTAATGCATGGAAATTCTTTTTTATTATTATTATACTTTAAGTTCGGGGATACATGTGCAGAACGGGCAGATTTGTTAGATAGGTATACACGTGCCATGGTGGTTTACTGCACCCATCAACCCATCGTCTACATTAGGTGTTTCTCCTAATGCTATTCCTCCCCTACTCCCCCACCCCCTGACAGGCCCCGGTGTGTAATGTTCCCCTCCCTGTGTCCATGTGTTCTCACTGTTCAACTCTCACTTATGGGTGAGAACATGCGGTGTTTGGTTTTCTGTTCCTATGTTAGCTTGCAGAGAATGATAGTTTCCAGCTTCATCCATATCCCTGCAAAGGACATGAACTCATTCTTTTTTATGGCTGTATAGTATTCCATTGTGTGTATGTGCCACATTTTCTTTATCCAGTCTATCACTGATGGGCATTTGGGTTGGTTCCAAGTCTTTGCTATTGTGAATAGTGCTGCAATAAACATAACGTGTGCACGTGTCTTTACCACAGAATGATTTATCATCCTTTGGGTATATACCCAGTAATGGGATTGCTGAAATGGTATTTCTGGTTCTAGATCCTTGAGGAATCACCACATTGTCTTCCACAATGGTTGAACTAATTTACACTCCCACCAACAGTGTAAAAGCATTCCTATTTCTCCACATCCTCTCTAGCAATTCTACTTATTTCATATATCCAGCCAATTTGCTATTTTTTAGAAAGTCATTTTTATCCCTGAAGAGTGTTCCTATGTAGATAACCATATTAATTGGATATAATGGAAGTCTTCTTTCTTTCTTTTTAATCTTTTTATCTTTTGTGTCTTTTGCTTGTTTCATTGCACTGATTAAGCCCTAAGTACAATGTCGATAAAAAGAAGTGATAGTTGTGATGTCTGCACATCCCTTGATTTTAGAATTTCAAAGGATCCGTATATAGGATAATGTTGAAAGCTGCTTGTACTTTTATGTTTTTCAAATTAAGGACAGTCCTCTTTATATTTTCCAATTTTTAAAAATAGGTGGCTGATGTTTTAAAATATTTTTTCTATATTTATTGAAATTATATTATGGCTTTTCCCTTTTAATGTGAAAATGTAGTAAACTGATTTTCTCCTATTTGGATAGAATCTTATTTATACAATGCTTGATTGTGCTATATAATTTATGATTTGTCCTATAATTTTCTTTTCTAAAGGCTTTGAGTTTGAGGTTTGAATAGCCATATACAGTTACTTGAGTAAATGTGTTTATTTTTCTATCCTCTAGAAACAATTGAGATTAAAAACATCATCTTCTTGAAAATGTATTCTAAATCACTACTACCTGATGGGTTTTTAATTGTTTCCCGGATTGATTGTTAAATTTAACTTTGCTTACAATTTTATATTTTTGCATAAATTGAAAACATTTTATCTAATTATTAATGGCTTTCTCTGATTAATTTTTCTCTTTAAAATTTATTTTTGTTTTCTTTGCTGTACAGAAGCTTTTTAGTTTAATATAGTCCCATTTGTCTACTTTTATTTATGTTGCCTATATTTTTAAGGTCTTAGCCATAGAGTTGTTGCTTAGAACAATATCCTGAAGTGTTTCCCCTATGTTTCCTTCTATTATTTCTATAGTTTCAGGTCTTATAGTTAAGTGTTTACTTCATCTTGAGTTGATTTTTGCAGATGGAGAAAGATGGGGTCTTCTTTCATTTTTCTGAATATGAATATCTTCTTTTCCCAGCAATATTTGTTGAAGAAGGTGTGCTTTGTTCATTATGTTTTATTGGCCCCTTTGTCAAAAATCAGTTGGCTGTAAATACGTGGATTTATTTCTGCATTGTCTGTTCATCTACCTGTCTGCTTTTATATCAATACCATGCTGTTTTTGTTACTGTAGCTTGTAATATATTTTGGAGTCAGGTAGTGTGACGCCTCCAGCTTTGTTCTTTTTGCTCAACAGAATGTAAACACAACATGTCAAATGGAAGAAAATATTTGCAAACTATTCATCTAACAAGGGACTAATATCCAGAATACACAAGGAATTCAAACAACTCAAAAGTAAGGAAGATAATAATAATCCCATTAGAAAGTGGGCAAAGAACGTGAACAGACATTTCTCAAAAGAAGACATACAAGTGGCCAACAGGTATATGAAAAATGCTCAACATACCTAATCCTCAAGGAAAAGAAAATCAAAACAGAAAGAGATATCATCTTACCCCAGTAAGAATGGCTATTACTAAAAAGACAAAAACAGATACTGGTGAGTATGTAGAGGAAAAGAAATGCTTATACGCTGTTGGTGGGAATGTGTATTAGTACAGCAACTATGGAAAACAGTATAGATATTTCTTTAAAAACTAATACCAAAACTATCTTAGGATCCAGCAATCTCACTACTGGTATTTTTATCCAAAGGAAAGATCAGTGCATCAAAGGGACATCTGTACTCCCGTATTTATTGTAGCAATGGTCACAACAGCAATGATATGGAATCAATATAAGTGTCCATCAGTGGATAAAAAAAAAGTAAATGATTTTTATCTGATAATAACATATCAAAATGTATTCATTAATTGTGACAAACATACCACACTAATGCAACATGTGAATAATAAAGGGAAATGTGTATAGGCAAGGTGGCAGAGAGGAGGTAGTTTAGAGAAGTCTCTATCTTAATTTTAATGCAAACCTAAAACTGTTCTATTAATTTAAAAATATGGAAAAATTTAGATTAAATGTTCTTTTTAGCATAGCAAGATCATCAGTTCTGTATATGGGAAGGACTCTTGTAATAGTTTTTCTGAAGTGGCTTACTACTTAGCTTTTAAGCGCTGTCAATATTCTATGTTAATAACAATTAGTACAATACCAGGCAGACTAATTGTTATTTTATTGAGGAAAATAGTTGTGTCATTAAAATCTTCCCACTGAGATTTCACATTAGAATAACTTACAATACTATAACATTTACCAATTAGCAACAGATTTATATACAGACCCAGTAGTTACTTCGTTGGTGCCTCATCAATGGTTTAGCTATTTAAAATGTTTTCAATGCAGATGGGTCACACTTTCTAGTTTCATTAATGTAATTCCAGTAACCCTGCCCCCTATTTACTTTTATTAGAATCAGACTGATAAAAAAATTTTCTTAGGAGATAATTATACAGGTGAAATACTAACTGGCTTGTGTTTGACACTACAATCCAAGAACATATTCATTCACAGATATTTTCTCTAAAAATTTCTCTAGAAATCCTAGGGATTGTCATTAAAGCTTTATAAGAGTGAAAATTTAAGTTCAAGGAAACTAGTAGAAAGTGGTAGAGTTGAGATTTATACCAAGTTCCCTCTGAAACAAAAATCTGTAACATTTTTATTATACTATGTTACTCTTCTTTTCTGAAAGAAGAGCAATCTGTATAATTATAGTACTTCTCAGATTACATACTTGAAATGTGAATTAAGAGAGCTGAAAATATCTCCGATAAGCAACTTGAACTGCATAATTGCATATGACTCCTATGAGAAAATGAGGGAACATTTGCAGTGTTTGGGACATAGGGATGGATCCCTCATGGATTGGTGCTGTATTCATGATAGTGAGTCCCCACAAGATCTGGTCATTTAAAAGTGTGTGACACTCCCACCCGCAACACTCTGTCTCTCCCGCTCCTGCTTTCACCATGCAAAATGCCTGCTTCCTCTTAGTCTTCTGCCATGAATGTAAGCTTCCTAAGGCCTCATAGGAAGCTGAGCAGCTGCCTGGTACCATGCTTCTGTACAGCCTGCAGAACCATGAGCCAGTTAAACAATTTTTCACATAGATCACCCAGTTTCAGGTATTTATTTATAGTAATGCAAGAACGGCCTAAAACAACAGATTACTCCTCAGAATACGTACAGTTCACACCCCTGCCAGTAGTACATGTAGATTCTCATTACCATGTTATTGTATGTGATGTTCCATTCTTTAACAATCTGATATTTACAAAGAGTAACACATTGTAGTTTCCAGTTTCTTAACAATTCGTTTACCCAAATTGCATTATTTTCATTTTTATCGTATTTTCTGCCTATGTTCTTATTGAATTTTAAGTATGTTTCTCTCATAGAAGTTGATAAGCTCTGATCAGTTTAAACTATGAAAACCATGAATATTATGCTCCTTTAAAAATGTTTGGCCGGGCATGGTGGCTAATGCCTGTAATCTCAGCATTTTGGGAGGCCGAGGTGGGCGGATCACCTGAGGTGGGGAGTTCAAGACCAGCCTGACCAACATGGAGAAACCCCATCTCTACTGAAAATACAAAATTAGCCAGGCATGGTGGCACATGACTGTAATCCCAGCTACTCGGGAAGCTGAGGCAGGAGAATCGCTTGAACCCGGGAGGCGGAGGTTGCGGTGAGCCAAGATTGCGCCATTGCACTCCAGCCTGGGAACAAGAGCGAAACTCCATCTCAAAAAAAAAAAAAAAAATCTTTGTTTATGGAGTCCATCGACGAAATAAATTATTTATTTCTTGCCCTTTTAATAATTGGTGCTTTTTGTATCCTGCTTAAGAAACATTTGCCAAAATTAAAGTCAGAAGCAAATGTTCCCGTATTATAATTCATTAGTTTTATTATTTCAAGTTTTGCATTTAAATGTTTACTGTTTTTTAGTTCTCATTTTTCATAGGTAGTGTTTCAACGTTATTATTTTCTGTTCATTAAGAAAATTTTCATGGAGATGGAGCAAGATAGCCAAATAGAAGTCTCCAGCAATCATCCTCCAAAAAGGCACATCAAATTGAACAGCTATCCACACATAAAAGTGCCTTCACAAGAACCAAAAATCAGGTGAGTGATCACAGTACCTGATTTTTAACATCTTATTAAGGAAAGAGGCACTGAAGAGGGTAGGGAAGACAGCCTTGAATCACCTACACCACTCCTGCCCCATCCTCTGGCACCAGCCACACGCCATGGAGAGAGAATCTTTGTGCTTGAGGAAGGGACAGCACAGTAATTGTGGGACTTTGCATTGGAACTCAGTGCAGCCCTCTCACAGTGGAAAGCAAAAGGCGGCAGAACTCAGCTGGCACACAGAGAAGATACATTTACATCAGTCCTAGCCAGAGGTAAATCATTCATTCCAGCTGCCAAAATCTGAACTCCAGCAAGCCCTGCCACTGTGGGCTAAAGTGCTCTGGGGTCCTAAAATAAACTAGAAATGCAGTCTCAGCCACAGGGATGGCAATTCCTGGGCAAGTCCTAGTGCTGTGCTGGGCTCAGAGCCAGCGGACTTACAATGCATGTTACCTAGTGAGACACCAGCTGGACTGGGCAAGAAAGTGTTTGCGTCACCACTCCCTCAGCCCCAGGCAGCACAGCTTGGAGCCCTGGGGGAGACCCCTTCCCTCTTCCCTCTGCTTGAGATTAGAGAGGAAAGAGGACTTTGCAACTTAGATAACAGCTTAGTCACAGTAGAATAGGGCACCAGGCAGAGCCCTAAGGCCCCCCATTCCAGGCCCCAGTTCCCAGATGGCACTCCTGGACATTCCTTGGGGCAAAAGGGAACCCACTGCCTTGGAGGGAAGAACCTAGTTCTGGCAAGATTCATCACCTGCTGACTAAAGAGCCCTTGGGCCCTGGATAATCAGCCACTGTACCCAGGCAGTGCACACTGCAGGCCTTGAGTGAGACTCAGAGCCATGTTGGCTTCAGGTGTGACCCAGGACATTCCCAGAAGTGGTGGCTATGGGGAGAAACCCCTTTTGCTTGAGGAAAGCAGAGGGAAAAGCAAAGGGGACTTTGCCTTGAAGCTTTGGTACCAGCTCAGTTAATGTGGGGGAGGGCACCAAGTGGGCCCCTGGGGTCACTGATTCTAGACCTTGGCTCCTGGATAGCATTTCTAGACCTTCCTTGGGCCAGACGGGGGCCCACTGCCCTGAAGGGAGAGAATGAGAATTAGTAGCATTCACCTCGAGCTGACTGAAGAGCCCTTGGACCTTGAGTGAACATCAGTGGTAACCAAGCAATACTCGCCACAGGCCCAGGGCAGTAGTGGCCATGGGGACAGACTTTTCTGCTTGAGGAAAGGGGAGGGAAGAGCTGGAAGAACTTTGTCCTGTGGTTTGGGTGCCCCCTCAGCCACAGTAGAATAGAGCAACACGTAGATTCCTGCGGCTTCTGACTCCAGACCCTGGCCCTCAGACGGCATCTCTGGACTTGCCTGAAGCTGAAGGAATCTTGCCACTTAGAAGGAAAGCACACAAGCCTGCCTGGACTTGTGACCTGCTGGCTGTAGAGCCCCGGGGCCTTGAGTGAACATAGGCAGTGGTTACTGTAAACCTTGGGTGAGACCCAGTGCTGTTCTGGTTTCAGGTTTGATCAAGTGCAGTCCCAGTGATGGTGGCTACAGGGGTGCTTGTGTAACCTCTCCCCTAGTTCAAGGCTGCTCAACACACAAAGAGAGGCTTCATTTGTTTGGGGGAAAATCACGGAAGATAACAAGAGTCTCTATCTTGTGATTCAGGGAATTCTCCCAGATTTCACCCAATACCACCAAGGCAGTATGTCGACAAGTCTGAAAGAGTCACAGTGTTACTGGGCTTGGGGTACTTCCTAATGCAGATATGGCTGCAGCGACCAAAGACTTAGATCACAGCACCCAAGTCAGTTAGAATACTTGGAAAGCCTTCCCAAGAAGGATGAGTACAAACAAACCAAGACTTTGAAGACTAAAATAAATACCTAAATCTTTAATGCTGAGGCTCTAGCAAATATTCCCAAGCATTAAGACCATCCTAGAAAACAGCATCACCAAACAAAATAAATAAAACTTCAGTGACAAATCCCTGAGAGACAGAGATAGGCGAATTTCAGACAGAAAATTAAAAATAGCTATTTTGAGGAAGCTCATTGAAATTCAAGATTACCTAAAGGAATTCACAATCCTATCAAAGAAATTAAACAGAGATTGAGATCATTAAAAAGAATCAAACAAATTCTGGAGCTGAAAAACGCAATTGGCATACTGAAGCATGCATCAGTTTCTTGATGGCAGAACTAATCAAGCAGAAGAAAAAGTAGTAAGCCCGAAGATAGGCTATTTGAAAATACACAGTCAGAGGAGGTAAAACAAAAAAGAATATAAAAAGTGAAGTATGCCTACAGGATCTAGAAAATAGCCCCCAAAAAGCAAATCTAAGAATTATTGGTCTTAAAGAGAAGATAGAGAGAGAGAGATCATGGCAGAAAGTTTATTCAAATTAATAATACAGAGAACTTCCCAAACCTAGTATCAGTGTTCAAGTACAAGAAGGTTATAGAACACCAAACAGATTTAACCTATATAAGACTACCTCAAGACATTTAATATTAAAATTCCCAAAAAGCAAGAATAAAGATAGCATCCTAAAAGCAGTAAGAGAAAAAAAAAATCAAATGACATGCAAAGGAGCTTCAATATGTCTGTCAGACTTTTCAGTAGAAACCTTAAAGACCAAAGAAGAGCGGCATGCCATATAAATACTGAAGGAAAAAAAAAAGTCTTCTATCCCAGAATAATATATACCATGAAAATATCCTTCAAACACGAAGGAGAAATAAAGACTTTCTCAGACAAACCCAGAGCTGAGGGATTTCATCAACACCAGACTTCTCCTACAAGAAATCCTGAAGGGAGATCTTCAATCTGAAAGAAAATGACATTAATGAGCAATCAGAAATGATCTGAAGGTACAAAACTCACTAGTAGTAGTAAGAACACAGACAAACACAGAATATTATAACACTCTAACTGTGGTGCATAAACTACTCTTATCTTGACTAGAAAGACTAAAAGAGGAACCTTTTAAAAATAATAACTAAAACACCTTTTCCAGACATAGGCAGTATGATAAGGTATAAATAGAAACAACAAAAGTTAAAAATCAGAATGAGGAAGATAAAGTGTACAGTTTGTTTCAGTTTTCTCTTTGTGTGTTTCTTTATACAATCAGTGTTAAGTTGTCCTCACTTTAAAATAATGGGTTATAATACAGTATTTTGAAGCCTTATGGTAACTTCAAATTAAAAAAATACAACACAAAAAATAAAAAACAATCAATTAAAATGTACTGCCAGAGAAAATCACCTTAATTAAAAGGAAGACAGATAAGTTTCTTGATGTGCTGCTGGATTCGGTTTGCCAGTATTTTATTGAGGATTTTTGCATCGATGTTCATCAGGGATATTGGTCTAAAATTCTCTTTTTTTGTTTTGTCTCTGCCAGGCTTTGGTATCACGATGATGCTGGCCTCATAAAATGAGTTAGGGAGGATTCCCTCTTTTTCTATTGATGGGAATAGTTTCAGAAGAAATGGTACCAGCTCCTCCTTGTACCTCTGGTAGAATTCAGCTATGAATCCATCTGGTCCTGGACTCTTTTTGGTTGGTAAGCCATTAATTATTGCCTCAATTTCAGAGCCTGTTATTGGCTCTATTCAGAGATTCAACTTCTTCCTGGTTTAGTCTTGGGAGGGTGTATGTGTTGAGGAATTTATCTATTTCTTCTAGATTTTCTAGTTTGTTTGCGTAGAGGTGTTTATAGTATTCTCTGATGGTAGTTTGTATTTCTGTAGGATCAGTGGTGATATCCCCTTTATCATTTTTTATTGCATCTATTTGATTCTTCTCTCTTTTCTTCTTTATTAGTCTTGCTAGCAGTCTATCAATTTTGTTGATCTTTTCAAAAAACCAGCTCCTCACTGCTCAATGAAATAAAAGAGGATACAAACAAATAGAAGAACATTCCATGCTCATGGGTAGGAAGAATCAATATTGTGAAAAATGGCCATACTGCCCAAGGTAATTTATAGATTCAATGCCATCCCCATCAAGCTACAAATGACTTTCTTCACAGAATTGGAAAAAACTACTTTAAAGTTCATATGGAACCAAAAAAGAGCCCGCATTGCCAAGTCAATCCTAAGCCAGAAGAACAAAGTTGGAGGCATCATGCTACCTGACTTCAAACTATACTACAAGGCTACAGTAACAAAAACAGCATGGTACTGGTACCAAAACAGAGATATAGACCAATGGAACAGAACAGAGCCCTCAGAAACGATGCCGCATATCTACAACTATCTGATCTTTGACAAACCTGACAAAAACAAGAAATGGGGAAAGGATTCCCTATTTAATAAATGGTGCTGGGAAAACTGGCTAGCCATATGTAGAAAGCTGAAACTGGATCCCTTCCTTACACCTTATACAAAAATTAATTCAAGATGGATTAAAGACTTAAATGTTAGACCTAAAACCATAAAAACCCTAGAAGAAAACCTAAGCAATACCATTCAGGACACAGGCATGGGCAAGGACTTCATGTGTAAAATACCAAAAGCAATGGCAACAAAAGCCAAAATTGACAAATGGGATCTCATTAAACTAAAGAGCTTCTGCACAGCAAAAGAAACTACCATCAGAGTGAACAGGCAACCTACAGAATGGGAGAAAATTTTTGCAATCTACTCATCTGACATAGGGCTAATATCCAGAATCTACAATGAACTCCAACAAATTTACAAGAAAAAAACAAACAACCCCATCAAAAAGTGGGCGAAGGACATGAACAGACACTTCTCAAAAGAAGACATTTATGCAGCCAAAAAACACATGAAAAAATGCTCATCATTACTGGCCATCAGAGAAATGCAAATCAAAACCACAATGAGATACCATCTCACAACAGTTAGAATGGTGAACATTAAAAAGTCAGGAAACAACAGGTGCTGGAGAGGATGTGGAGAAATAGGAACACTTTTACACTGTTGGTGGGACTGTAAACTAGTTCAACCATTGTGGAATTGGTGTGGCGATTCCTCAGGGATCTAGAACTAGAAATACCATTGGACCCAGCAATCCCATTACTGGGTATATACCCAAAGGACTATAAATCATGCTGCTATAAAGACACATGCATACATATGTTTATTGCAGCACTATTCACAATAGCAAAGACTTGGAAGCAACCCAAATGTCCAACAACAATAGACTGGATTAAGAAAATGTGGCACATATACACCATGGAATACTATACAGCCATAAAAAATGATGAGTCCGTGTCCTTTGTAGGGACATGGATGAAGCTGGAAACCATCATTCTCAGCAAACTATCGCAAGGACAAAAAACCAAACACCGCATGTTGTCACTCATAGGTGGGAATTGAACAATGAGAACACATGGACAGAGGAAGGGGAACATCACACACCAGGGCCTGTTGTGGGGTGGGGGGAGGGGGGAGGGACAGCATTAGGAGATATGCCTAATGTTAAATGACGAGTTGATGAGTGCAGCACACCAACATGGTGCATGTATACACATGTAACAAACCTACATGTTGTGCACATGTACCCTAAAACTTAAAGTACAATAAAGAATAAATAAAAATAAAAAGAAGACAGAAAGGAAGGAAATAAGGAAAAGAAAATCACAAAACAACCAGAAAATCAATAATAAAATGGGAGAAGTAAGTCCTTACTTATTAATAATAACATTGAATGTAAATGGACTAAACTTGTCAATCAAAATACATAGAATGGTTGAATGAATTTAAAAAAATACCGAATGATTTTTTGCCTATAAGAAAGAAATTCATCTATAAAGACATAAATAGAATGAAAGTAAAAGAATGGTAAAAGATACTTCATGCAAATGGTAACCAAAAAGGAGCAAGGGTAGCTGTACTTGTATCTGACAAAATAGATTTTAAGCCAAACTATAAAAAAAGAAAAAGAAGGTCCTTATATAATAATAAAGGGGTATATTTAGAAAAAAGATATATTAATTGCAAATGTACAGGTACCCAAAACTAGAGCACCCAGATATATAAAGCAAATATTATTTACCTAAAAATAGAGATAGACCCCAATACAATAATAGGTGTAAGACTTCAAAACCCTACTTTTAGCATTGGACAGATCATCCAAACAGAAAACCAACAAAGAAACATCAGACTTCATCTATACTAATCTACACTATAGACTAATCTACACTATAGAATAAATGGACCTAATAGATATTTACAGATCTTTTCATTCAACAACTGCAGAGTACACATTCATCTCCTCAGCATATGGCTCATTCTCAAGGATATACCATATGTTTGGCCACAAAACTAGTCTTCAGTATTTTAAAAAATTTTAATCATATGAAGTATCTTCTCTGACCACAATGGAATAAAAAAAATTAATAACAATGAGAATTTTGGAAATTATACAAATAAGAAAATTAAACACTATACCCCTGAATGACCATTATTTCATTTCTTGAATCAAATGAAAATGATAACACAACATATCAATCCTGTGGGATACAGTGAAAGCAGTACTAAGAGAAAAGTTTTTATAGTAATAAGCACTTACATCAAGCAAGTAGAAAAACTTTAAATAGGAAACTCAACAATGCATTTAAAAAATTAAACAGCAAGAGCAAACCAAACCCAAAATAATTCTAAGAAAATAAATAATAAAAATAAGAGAAGAAATAAATAAAGTTGAAATTAAAAAAGCACAAAAGATCAACGAAATGAAAAGTAAAAGTTGGTTGTTCGAAAAGAGAAACAAAATTGGCAAACGTTTGGCCAGACTAAGAAAATAGAGGAAAGATCTTAATAAATAAAATCACAGGTGGAAAAAGAGACATCACAACTGATGCTGTAAACATTAAAAGGATTATTAGTGGTTACCATGAGCAACTATATGCCAGTAAATTGGATCTCCTAGAAGAAATGAGTAAATTCCTAGATACATGCAACCTGCCAAGATTGAACTATGAAGAAATCCAAAACTTGAACTGATTAATAAAAAGTAATGACATTAAAGCCCTAATAAAATTTCTTTCAGCAAATAAACATTCAGGAGTTGATGGCTTTACTGTTGAATTTTACCAAACCTTTAAAGAAGAAATAATACCAATTCTACTCAAAGTATTCTGAAAAACAGAGGAAGAGGAAAAATTCCAAACTTGTTGTATAACTCAAGTATTACCCTGATAGCAAAACCAGACAAAGACACCAAAAAAAAGAGGAAACTACAGGCCAATGTCCCTGATTAACATGAATGCAAAAAATCTTCTTCTATGCATCCCCAAAAGACTAGCAAACCATATTTAACAACACATTGAAAAGATCATTCATCATAACCAAGTGGGATTTATCCCAGGGATGCAAGGATAGTTCAACATGTGCAGATTAGTCAGTGTGATTCAGCATGTCAACAGAATAAACCACAAAAGCCATAAAATCATTTCTCTTTTGTGGTTCTTTGAAAGGCTTTATTGCTTATCTAAGATATGGGGCAGGGCTCATAGCCTTTTTAAAATTTTTTAAAAACTTTTAAGTTCAGGGGTACACTTGCAGATTTGTTACAAAGGTAAATGTGTGTCATGGGGATATGCTGTACAGATTGTTTCATCACTCAAGTATTAAGCCTAGTACTCATTAGTTATTTTTTTCTGATCCTCTCCCTCTTCTCACTGTCCACCCTCCAGTTGGCCCCAGTGTATGTTGCTCCCCTCTATGTGTCCACGTGTGCTCATTACTTAGCTCCCACTTATAAGTGAGAACATGCAGTATTTCTGTTCCTGTGTTAGTTTGCTAAGGATAATGGCCTCCAGCTCCATCCATGTCCCTGCAAGGGATATAATCTCATTCTTGTTTATGGCTGCTATAGTATTCCACGGTGCATATGTACCACAATCTCTTTATCCAATCTGTCATTGATGGGCATATACGTTGATTCCATGTCTTTGCTATTGTGAATAGTGCTGCAGTGAACACATGTGCGCATGTGTCTTTATAATAGAACAATTTATATTACTTTGGACCTATACCCAGCAATGGGATTCTGGGGTCCAATGGTAGATGTTTTTAGGTCTTTGAGATATCACCACCCTGTCTTCCACAATGGTCGAACTAATTTACACTCCAACAAACAGTGAATAAACATTTCTTTTCTTCAACAATCTTGCCAGAATCTGTTATGTTTTGACTTTTTAATAATAGCCATTCTGACTGGTGAGAGATGCTATGTCACTGTGGTTTTCATTTGCATTTCTCTACTGATCAGTGAGGTTGAGCTTTTTTTCATATGCTTGTTGGTCACATGTATGTCATATTTTGAGAAGTGCCTTTTCATTTCTTCTGCCCACTTTTTAATGGGGTTGTTTGTTTTTTTCTTGTAAATTTGTTTAAGTTCTTTATATGTGCTGGAGGATCTAATTAAATTAAAGAGCTTCTGCACAGCAAAAGAAACTATCAATAAACAACTTGCAGAACAGAAGGAAATTTTTTATTATTTCAATTAATGCCGAAAAGACATTTGATAAAATTGAATATTCCTTCATGATAAAAATCTGAAAAACTTGGACATAGAAGTAACATAACTCAACACAATAAAAGCCATATATGACAGACCCACAGCTAGTACCATACTGAATGGGGAAAACAATGAAAACCTCTCTTTATGATCTGAAACAGGACAAGGATGCCCACTTTCAACACTGTTATTCAAAACAGCACTGGAAATCCTAGTTAAAGCAATCAGACAAGAGAAAGAAATAAAGGGCATTCAAACTGGAACAGAAGAAATCAAATTTTTCCTGTTTGCAGGTAATATGATCTTTGGAAAAAGCTGTAACACTCCACCAAAAATCTAGTAAAATTGATATACAAATTTAGTAAAATTGTAGGATAAAAATCAACACCAAAAATCAGTTACATTTCTGTATGCCAACAGCAAACATTCTGAAAAATAATCAAGAAAGTAATCCCATTTAAAATAGCTACAAATAAAATATATAAGAA
Source organism: Hylobates moloch (assembly GCF_009828535.3). Lineage (NCBI taxonomy): Eukaryota > Metazoa > Chordata > Mammalia > Primates > Hylobatidae > Hylobates > Hylobates moloch. Next base: position 80,132,070 of record NW_026652291.1, read on the forward strand.
TAAATTTAACAAAGTGAAAGAGTTCTACATTAAAAACTATAATATATTGGGCCGGGCACGGTGGCTCACGCCTGTAATCCCAGCACTTTGGGAGGCCGAGGCGGGTGGATCACGAGGTCAGGAGATCGAGATCATCCTGGCTAACACAGTGAAACCCCCTCTCTACTAAAAATACAAAAAATTAGCCGGGCATGGTGGCAGGTGCCTGTAGTCCCAGCTACTAGGAGGCTGAGGCAGGAGAATGGCGTGAATCCGGGAGGCGGTGCTTGCAGTGAGATGAGATGGCCCTACTGCACTCCAGCCTGGGGGAGGGAGAGAGACTCCGTCAAAAAAAAAAAAAACAAAAACTATAATATATTGATCCAAGAAACTGAAAAGAACACAAAAAATTGAAATGAATGGGAATAATCAATATTATTAAAATATCCATACTATCCAAAGCAATCTACATGTTTCATGCAATCCCTGCAAAAATACCAACGACATTATTCACAGAAATAGAAAAAAAAATCCTAAAATTTATATGGAATCATGAAAGACCTCAGAATAGCCAAAGCTGTCTTGAATAAAAAGAAGAAAACTGGAGGAATCACATTACCTGATGTCAAATTATATTACAGAGTTATAGTAACCAAAGGTAAAAAAAGGAACATAGACCAAAGTAACAGAAGAGAGAATCCAAAAATAAATCCACGCAGCTACAGTGAAAACATTTTCAACAAAGGTGCTAAAAACACACTGGAGAAAAGAGAGTCTCTTCAATAAATTGTGCTGGGAAAACCAGACAGCCATATGCAGTAAAATGAAACTAAACCCCATCTCTTGCCACACAAAAAATCAAAATGGATTAAAGACTTAAAGGTAAGACCTCAAGCTATGACACTACTGTAAGAAAACATGAGGTAAAGAACATTGGTCTGGTCAAAAATCTCTTGAGCAATACCCTACAAGCACAAGCAACCAAAGCAAAAATGGACAAATTGGAACACATCAAGTCAAAAAACTTCTACACAGCAAAGGAAACAATCAACAAATTGAAGAGACAATTTGCTGTCTCTTCAACAAATTCTTTCGAATTTGTTGAAATAGAATAGAATGGGAGAAAACACTTGCAAACTACCCATCTGACAAGCAATTTGTAACCAGAATATACAAGGTACTTCAACTACTATATAGAAAAAAAACAATAATCTGATCAAAACATGAATTTGAATAGACATTTCTCAAAAGAAGACATACAAATAATAAACTGGCATAGGAAATGGTGCTTAACATCATTGATCATCAGGGCAATGTCAATCAAAACTACAGGGAGACAACATCTCACCAAAGTTAAAACAGCTTTTATCCAAAAGACAGGCAATAACAAATGCTGGTGAAGACATGGAGAAAGGGAACCATTGTACATTGTTGGTGGGAATGTAAATTAGTATGAACTCTATGCAAAATAGTTTGGAGGTTCCCACAAAACTGAATATAGAACTACCATATGATTCAGCATTCCCACTGCTACGTATATATCTTTAAAAAAAGGAAATCAGCATATTGAGGAGATATCTGTACTCTCATGTTTGTTAAAACACCATTTACAATAGCCAAGATTTGGAAGCCACCCGAATGTCCATCAATAGATGAATAAAGAAAACATGGTAAATTTACACAATGGAGTACCATTTTGCCATGAAAAAGCAGGAGTTCCTGTCATTTGCAACAACATGGATGAAACTGGAAATACTTATGTTAAGTGAAATAATACAGGCACAGAAAGATAAACATCACATATGTTTACTTATTTGTGGGAGCCAAAACTTAAAATAATTCCACTTGTGGAGATAGAGAGTAGTACGATGTTTATCAGAGGCTGGGAAGTGTAGCCCTTGGGGGCGTTGAGATGAAAAGGCAAATGGATAATGGGTACAAAAGCCAGTTACAACATACAGGAATAACAAAAAAAAGAAAACCATAGATGAATAGTTCTCATTAAGATGCAAAAAGCTCTCAGCGAAATATTAGGAACCAAATCCAACAATGTATGAACAAAATTATATACCATGACCAACCAAGTAGGATTTATGCCAAGTATGAAAGACTAGCGACACTTTCAAAAATCAACCAGTATAACATACCATATAAACAGACTAGAGAAGAAACACGTGAAGATTATATCAATTAACTGAATGCAGAAAAAATGACAATATTCAATATCAAATTCATGATAAAAACTCTCAGCAAGATAGGGATAGAGCTAAATTACCTCAAGTTAATAAGATCAGCTAAAAAAAACCCAAAACCTACAATTAATATCATAAATACTGGTGAAAGATTGACTTCTTACCCTCTAAGAATAAGAATAAGGTAAAGATATTCACTCATCACTCTTCAGCAAATTTTTATCACTGAAAATTTTAGCAACTGAAATAAGAAACGAAAAAAAAAAAAAAAAACATAAACCCAAATAGGTTGGAAAGAAGAAATAAAACTTTTCCTATTTGAAGATGAGATAATTTTTTTGCCAGAAATGATCAAATAATTTTCAAGATGTTCCAGAAATAAATAATAAGTGCAGTAAGGTGGCAGAATACAAGATCAAAACACAAAAATCCATGTAATTTAATACACTAAAAATATCTGGAAACTGAAAATAAAAGTTTGGCAATTTCTTATAACATTTACTGTGCAATTAACGTATGACTCAATAATTGAATCTTAGGCATTTATCCTAGTGAAATTGAAGCTTATACTCATAAAAAAACCTATACATAGATATTCACAGTAGCTTTATTTGTAATGACTCAAAACTAGAAATAATCTGGAAACGCTTCAACAGGTGCATAAACAAACTGTGGAACACACATAGTAATAACATGTAATGCTGCTTAGCAGTAAAAACAAACTATAGATACATAAAATGTGGATGGTTTTCTATGGAATTATGCTGAGTCAAGAAGAATAGTTCATGTACAATGATTACATTCTGCATAGTTGCTTTTATATAAATGGCTATTAAGCACATAAAAAGATGTTAAACATTATTATTTAGCAGAGAAATACAATTAAATCATCAGAACCTCCTAGACATCAACTAATATAGCAAATTGTTTTAATAAACAGGCAACACCAAGTATTGATGAAGATATAAACGAACTCTAATGCATCGTTCAATAGAACAACCATTTGTATAACGGTTTGGCCATTTTAAAAATAAAGTTGTTTATATCTTTAACAGGTGACTACATTCATAGGTATGTACCCTGCCCAAAAAAACTGCATATACAAAAATTCTGGTATAAAAATGACAATAGCAACTTTTTTTTTAAACTATAGATTGTAATTGGAAATAGACTAGGAGTCCATTAGTGGGAGAAGATATGAACAGACTGCATTATGCTTATTTTTTGGAATAATACTCAGCAATGCAACTTAACAAATTACTGACACACTCAGCAACATCTTGAAAACAAGGCACTGAGCAAAAGAAGCCAAAGAAAAAAGGTACAAGCTACATGATTCCCTTATCATGAAACTGCAGAAAGACAAGACCAATCTAGCTGGCATAGTGGCTCCCACTTGTAATCATAGCTACACAAGAGGTTGAATAGGAAGGATAGCCAGGGCCCAGGAGTTTGTGACCAGCCTCTCACAACGTAGTGGGACCCTGTTTCTAAACAATAAAAACAGAGTTAAAAAAATAGCCAGGAGTGGTGGTGCACACCTATCATCTCAGCTACTTGGAAGGCTGAGACAGGAAAGATAGCGACAGGAGGCAGTCAAATGCCTAGGCAGATAAAGGTAGGTCCCCAGCAAAACCCCACCTCCAAGCTGAAGACAGTTTAAAGCCTGGAAGCCAAATTACAAGTTAAATCTTCCAACTGGATTGAGAACTTGTCTTCCTTTTAGGCACACTCTCCTCTGATTGATTCCCACCTTTCACCCATTTTACATATACCTATCCTTTCCTAATTGGTTTTCTACACTGTCGTACCCACCTTTGAGTGGTGTCTTTGCTTTAACCTTTTATTGCATACTCACAAACCATTCAGCACACACTCCATATTCTGAGTCTGTAAAAAGTCCCCGACCCAGCCACACTGGGAGAAAAACCATCTGACCGTGGGGGTGGGGGACCACCCCCGCATTCCTTCACTGCCGAGAGCTGTCCCCTTGCTCAGTAAAATTATTCTCTACCCTCCTCACTCTTCAGATTGTCAGCATAACCTCATTCTTCTTCGTTGCATGTCGAGAGCTTGCGAACCATTAAAGGTGGGTACGACCTGTAACACAGGCAAGCAAGCTGGGGCACAACCGGTCCAGCCACGGTCTGAGCCAGTGCACATGACAGACACAGCCTAGGTGGACTGAGTGGGTGGGGTGCCACCAGCAGCAGGCCCTGGGCCAAGCGAGGCCTGGGAGTGGGGAGCATCACCAGCCGTGGAAGTCCCAGCTGGCAAAGTGGCCAAGAAAAATCTTGCATCACGGGGATTCTTTAAGTCTAGGAGTTTGAGGCTTCAGTGAGATATGATTGTATCACTGCACTCCAGCGTGGGTGATAGAGCAATATCTTGTCTCTAAAAAAATCTTTTTTAAGACTAATTTACAATGACAGACAACAGATCATTTTTTGACTAAGAATAGAGATTGGAAGTAGGCATCTGCTGAACACAGCATGAGGGAATTTAGTTAGCATGAGGTGATGGAAATGGTATATACTTTTTAAATTGTGTGATGGTTACACGGATATATACATCTGTCAGACTCACTGAACTGAACAGTTAAAATCAGTACATTTTAATACATGTAAATTATGCCTCAAAAATTGATTTTAAAATAATTTTTAACATGGAAGCATATGTTCTCTAGCCTGTAGAAGATATCCATAGGGAAACAGACTTACATTCCCCATGCTTAAATGAACCATCATGGCAGGAATAACAAACTCGAGGCACGTGGTCTATTTTTAGCCTTCAGCAATACAATATTTAAAATAATGTATTTAAATATATTTTAGTTGGGATAGGTTCTCTGTACCATAGTCTCCACAATTTCCTCATTTTAAAAACTTACCGTCTTCACACATTCATGTTATTCTTTTGGCTACTGAAGACATTGTAATAGGGAGTCCTTGCATTTTGGCAGGCTATTTTTAGATCATACCCACTGCTGTACTCAAAGGCCAAATTCTAGAAACCAGAACAATCTATTTTTATAGTGCTGTTCATCCTGATCATTTTCACCTAGGCTTAGATTGTGCTTTGTATTAATAATTTTGCAAGTGGAGATCAATAGTCTTCATTCAAAAATTCAGAGAAATATGTTACAGACTCACTTATGTAGTCATGCATACAATTATGAAGGCTTCCTAGTATCACCTACTTAATGTACACCACTTTAAGTATATTTTTAATAATATAATACTTTTAAGATCTAAAGTTACTCGGTATATATAGCATTTATATGATTGAATATTTTTATACTTTTTTCACATCACTACACCATTTTGTTTTGTACTATATAAATCACTCTGATTATAAAATCTTTCTACTTGATTTGATTGTTTATGCTGCTCTTTGGCTACACCTAATAATGTTCTCATTTGATTCAAAGACAAATATTTTATAAAATAAAGGCATTGGGAGCACCTCCCTCTAACATTCCAATGGGATAAATCAGTTATGAAATATAGCTCTTGGATGTTATACACCTCTTATTAATATATTTTCTATACATTTTAAGTTATTGTATATAAAAATCAATTTTTATGCCCAGTTGTTTCCAATAATGTGAACTACTTTAGATTAATTGTTTAGATGCAAAATGTATGTTTTAAAATTATATTAGAAATTCTTTATGTGGAAGAAATTATGTCCTAATGCCATGATCATCACTAAGAACAAAGCCTGAACACTGCTGACAGATTTAAAAAAGAATTATGCTTATATTTTATTCCTTTTCAGACATATTTTAAAACTATAAATCACAATGAGGAAGTCATTAGAGATTCAAAGAAAAATCTTCGATAGAAGTGAGTTTTTGTTTATCTACTTTTATGTATTTATTTTACACAACTAGTTATTATGAGCCAACAAGATTCCCTTGGAAGGCTTCTTGTGTTTGTTTAGAATATTTCTCTTTGGACGGTGTAGGTCTGATTTCTGAAAATAGCTCTCAATATTCACTATGGAATAGAAATAAATGAATAACTAAGCTCAACCTTGAAGCTTAAAGGAAGAGAAAACTTCACTAAATTTAATGCTGAAGTGAAAATATGTTCCAAGTCACTAAGGATTTATTTCAGGTTGTTACAGCCAAAAGGTGCCAACTCTAAAATTCTATTTACATGTTAGTGTTATCAAAGTCCTTTTGCCACATATGAATTCACTTCCCATTACTTATTTATAACAGTGAGTGCAGGAAAAGTGGTAATAGACAAATAGATTTTGGTGTGTAGAAATTATCAGATTGTACTCTCAAGCAACATAACTTTTTGAAAACTATCTACTATACTACTTGGTACTTGAGCAATTTATGTAAAATTAAAGCTATCCTTATAAAAATAAAAGTGGGTATAGTCCTGTTTTTAATAAAATTTACGTATGTTTTAATTTATAATTTATGATAGTTTTTATATCTCACAATAATTTTGTTTCTTAGGGAAAACATTATTTATAAATGGAAAATATAAAGTGCAAACATCATCTTTGACATTCCAACAATTAGTCATCACTAAAATGATTTCTCTTAAGAGCTCATGTATTGTAAGAGCTGTGATTTCCATAAGAATGAGATTTGGAAATTTTTCAAAATCAAGACAATTAGAACATTTAAAAAAATATTTCATTTAAATGGATATGAGTTCTAAAGATAATTGTAGCAATTATTTCCTCATACAAAATAACCCATATTTCAGCCTATAATTAAGCACCTTGCCAGTCACTGAGGGATATCATGTATTATTATTACTAGGAAGCTGTTTTTAGTAACTAAAAATCTGTGGTTAAGAATAAAATTCTAGAGGTAGATTAATGTGAAGCTACTGAAGCTTAACTTTCAGGGCTTCTCACTTTCATAGAACCCCTCCAGCACCCTGGAAGAAATCATATTTATATGTTCATACAATCTATATTTTTAAAAGTTTTCCAAGGATAATTTTTAACTGCAATCAAGGGAAATTCCTGTCCATTGTAAACTATCACACGTGGGTAGAGTGGTTTTGGAAATTTTGAAGATCCGGGAAATGAAAGCTGAATTCATGCTACATTTATTTAAGGTGTAGACGAATGTCCTAATGAGAATTTCAGTGACTTTCATATAAAGTTAGATCATTAGTAAGCATCTGGTAGAGATGGCTTCCTCTATGCCTCCTTACCTAGCATCAAGAGATGGAGGCACAGGGGCTGAGAACTTATCATAATGGAATGTGCCCTGTTGCATTTTGCATTGCATGTATGTACACAGTGGAAGTGAAATAAGATTTGAAATGAATAGGATGAGAAGTTAATAATTGAAATTCTTCCAATAATTTTATGAGCAAAATTAAAAGTTGAAGATTTCATTCTACGCAACTCCTGGTCAAATTCTCCTGGTAGAAATATATTAAATAATGCAATGTATGTAATATGTCTGCACAGTACTTTTACATTTTTAAGTGGGAAATTATATATACAAAAGAGAAATTATCAGAACTCCTAGTTTGTGCATCAAACATCCGTAGTGGTGTTACAAACTGTGAACAAGTCCATACGCAGATTCAAATCTCAATAATAAAAAACAAACTTTGACCAAACACAATAGAGAAAACCCTGAATTACCTTTCTATTTTCTCTATAGAAAAATATATAAAATCATTGTCATAGACTCCCAGTTCTACATATAAGAAGTTTGGAAATCAACACTTTGTTCTAACAAGTAATAAACTGAACAGACAAAATCAACAACTCTTCTTGGATCCATAACATACGGCAACACGGGGAAAACTGCTGCCCCCAAGATGAGACAGATCAGCAAATGCAGAAAGTCATGGCTTAGAAGAACAGAGACTCATCAGCAAAAATCCACTATAGGGACCAGTGCCTGTTAGGAAAACTTCAACTGCAATTGAAGATTTGCTCTAGGCTTAACGCAGACAACGCTTAGAGTTAAAAGCTCCAGGAGGACCAAGTCACAGGGAGAGAGCGTAATATTGTGAGTTTTACCTTCAGAACTTCAAGCAGGTTCCCAACGTAAATATCCCTTGTTCAGGCAGAGAAAAATCCCCCTCGCTCAGGTAGAGACAGGAGAAAAGGAACCATTTTGAAATATCCGACAGCACGCTGGCTGTCTCTTAACAAGGCCTGACCTCAGGAGAAAGTAGTTAACCGAGGCCTAACCAGCTGGTGCATTATCAGAGCCTAACTGACCTCGAGAAAGGGAAATGCACAATTCCAGTCAGTTCTAACTTTCCTTTTAGGAGAACGGAATGACCCAACTTCAGCCCACTGTAGCTATCCTTTCCCACCTAAGGGAGGAGAACAAAACTGAGAAACACTTGTGAAGTTCACAGTCCAGAAGTATAAACTCACGAAAAAAGTAAGACTGTGAAAAGACTATCAAATGCTTCCTCTGCACACCCCTCCCCCAATTTACAATCACATTAATATTTACAACAGGTTATTACAAGGCATATGAAAAGGCAAAATAAAAAATAAAATCAGAATTAAAATAAGTATCAAAACTAGACATGGCAAGGATGTTGGAATTTTCGGACTAATTTTTAAAAACTTGATTAATAGTCGAATAGCTCTAATGAAAAGTAGACAGCATGAAAGAAAAGATGAACAATAAAAGCAGAAATATAAAAAACCTTAAAGAATCAAGAAGAAATGCTAGAGAAAAAAAACAGAAATGAAGAGTACCTTTGATAGTATTAGTAGTAGACAAGACATGGCCAATGAAAGAATCTCTAAACTTGATGATATATTAATAAAAATTTAAAACACTTAAAGGAAAGAGAACAAGTATTGAAAAAAAAAACAAAACAACAGAATATCTGAAGACTGTGGGACAACTACAAAGTCTCTAACATGTCTCTAATGAAAATTCCATAAGGAGAAAGGAAACGATAGGAACAGAAGAAATATTTGAAACAATAATGACTGAGATTTTCCCCAAATGAATGTAAAACAACAAACCAGAGATTCTAGAAGCTCAGAAAACACAAAGCAAAATAAATATAAAACAAAACAAAAACTCCAAATGACACCTAGGCATATCATTTTTAAACTATAAAAAAAAAGAGGAAGAAAAAAATCCTGAGAGCAGTCAGAGGATAGAGACACTTTACCTGTAAAAAAGTAATTACATCTGAGTCCCTTGCACTTTTGAGTGCAAGCAAGAACAGAATGGATTGAAATAGTTAAACTGTTGATGGAAAAGAAACGCCAACCTAGAATTCTGTACCATAAAAATCATCTTTCCAAAGTGAAAGAAAAATAAACACTTCCTCAGACAAATAATAATTGATGGAATTTGTTGCCAGTAGCTGCCTTGTAATAAATATTAAAGAAATTTCTTTAGAAAGAAGGAAAATTATATAGGTTAGAAACCTGAATGAAGAAAGAACATCAAAGAAGTAATAAATGAAGTAAAATTAAAACATTTTTCTTACTCTTAATTAATCTAACAAAATTTTGTTCAAAATAATAATGGCAATAAATTCAATTATATATTCTATTATGTATGTTGACATATACATAATTGAGATGGTTTGACTCTGTGCCCCCACCTAGATTTCACCTTGAATTGAAGTAATCCCTTTATGTCAAGGGCAGGACCAGGTGGAGATAATTGAATCACGGTGGCGTTTTCCCCCATACTGTTCTCATGATAGTGAGTTCTCATGACGTCTGTTGGTTTTATAAGGGGCTTTCTCCCCATTCACTCTGCACTTTTCCTTGCTGCTGCCATGTGAAGAAGGATGTGTTTGCTTCCACTTTTGCCATGATTGTAAATTTCCTGAGGCTTCCCCAGATATGCTGAACATGAATCAATTAAACCTTTTCTCTTTGTAAACTAACACAGTCTCAGATATGTCTTTATTAGCAGTGTGAGAACGTACTAATACAATAATCAAGTATATTGTACTTACATATGTTTATGTGTATATGTATATATATACAAATGAAACAAATGACCACAATGATACAAGGGATGGGGAGGAATTAGGATTATTTTGTTATTAGAAGGTGCTCGCATTACACATAAAGTGTCTTAATGTTATTTAAAAGTGGATTTGGGTTCCTTACAAATGCATATGACAAACCTCACAGCAACCACCATAAAAGCTAAAGAACAGGATGCATAACTGATATGCTAAGAGACAGAGAAAATTGAATCATATCAAGTGTTCAATTGAATACCACAAAGCACAGAAAAAGAGTGGAAAACAAAAACAGACAAAAAGAACAAGGGAAACAAATAGAAAAAGGTAAAAAATATGGAAGTTGTTAACCTAAACATATCAATAATCACTTTGAACACATTAAACAACAGAGGTTCTCAGAGAGGGTCAAAAACTGAGACCCAGTTATATACATTCTACAAGAAATCCACTGTAAATATAAAGACACATATAAATTAAAAGTAAATGGTTACAGAAAAATATACCATGCTAACATCAATCAAAAGAAAGCAGAAATAGTTGTATTAATTTTAGACGAGGCAGACTTCAAAGCAAGGGAAGTTAACAGGGATAGAGAAGAGTGCTACACAATAATAGAAGAGTCATCTCTCTAAAAAGACATCACAATTCTTAATGTGTGAGCACCCAAAAGCAGACCATCAAACAACGTGAGGCAGAAACTAATAGAACTGAAAAAAGAAATAAATTAATTCACTATTATAAGTGGAAACTTCAATACCCATTTGTCAGAAATTGATGCATCTGTAAGTCAGAAAAATCAGTAAGGACATAGTTGAACTAACAAAATTCTCAATTAACTGAATAGAATAGACATCTACTAACTATTTCATCCAACAACAGCATCATATACATTCTTCTAAAGCTCACAAGTAACATTCACAAAAATAGACCACATTTTGTGCCATAAAACACACCTTAACACATTTAAAACAATCAAAATCATACAAAGTCTATTCTGAGAGCACAATGGAATTAAACAATAAATTAATAACAGAAAGATAACTGGAAAATCCCAAAATACATGGAGACAAAACAACACATTTCTAAACAACAAATGGGTCAAAGAAGAACTTTTAAAATATTTTGAATTAAATAAAAATAAAAACACAATTTATCACTATTTGTAAGATGCAGTGAAAGCAGTGCTTAGAGGAAACTGATAACATTAAAATACGTTAGAAAAGATAAAAAATTAATCATTTAAATTTAAGTAAGAAGAGTAAATTAAATCCAAAGTAAGAAGAAGGAATTAACAAGAGTTAGAACAGAAATCAATAAAATTTAAATCGGTAAATCAATAGAGAAAATCAAAAGCTGTTTCTTTGAAAAGGTCAATAAATTATGTCTCTAACCAGAATAACTAAGAAATAGAAGAGAGAACACAAATTACTAACATCAGAAATAAAAGAGGGAGCATCACTACAGATCCCATGAACACTGAAAGGATAATAAAGGAATATGATGAACAACTCTATGCCTACAAACTTGAAAACCTAGATAAAATGAACCCATTTCTTAAAAGATACAATTTGCCGAAAAGCTCACACACACAAGAAGAAACAGTCTGAAAAGCACTATATCTATTAATAAATTGAATAAATAATAAATAACTTTCCAAAACAGAAAACACCAGGCTGAGATGGGTTTATTGATGAATTCTATCAAATATTTAAGAATGAAATTATACTAATTCTCTATAATCTGTTCCAGAGAGTAGAAGTGGCAGGCCTACTTGCTAAGTTATTCTATAAGACTAGCATTACTATAATCACAAAAACCAGACAAAGATATACAAGAAAATAAAACTAAACACTAGTATCTCTCAAACTCATCAAATAAAAAATTCTCAAAAAAATAGCAAATCCATCTACAACAAAGTTCATTAAAAAAATTATATGCCATGACCAAGTGGGATTTATCCAAGGTATATATTGGATAAGGTTGGTTCAATATTTAAAAATAAATTAATGCAATTTATTACATTAACAGGCTAAAAATTGCATAATTATATCAACAGTGGCTGAAAAAGAATTCGACAAAATTCAGCACTAATTCATAATTTTAAAAGTTGCAGCGGACTTTCTCACCTTGATAAAGAATACTTGCTTAACAAAATACCCACAAATAAACCCCAAAAAACTACAGGTAATACCATACTTAATAGTGAGAAACTTGAAGCCTTCCCACTAAGATTAGAAGCATTGTGAGAATGTCCCTTGTAACCATTTCTTTTCAACCTCATATTGGAAGTGCTACCAAATCCCATAAGACAAAAAAAAGGAAAGGAAAAAAAAGAAAAGGCATACAGATTGGAAAAGAAAAATTAAAACTGTCTTCATTTGCAGATGACACAATGATCTAGGTAGAAAATCTGAAGGAATCAACAAAAAAAACTTCTGGAATTAATAAGTAATTTTAGCCAAGTTGCAAAATACGATCTTACTATACAAATGTCAAATGTTTTCCTACGTACCAGCAATGCACAAGTTGAAGCTGAAATTAAGTACACAATATCATTTACATTAGCATCCCCCAAGAATAAAATACTTAGGCATATATCTAAGAAAATATGTACAAGAGCTACAAGGGAAAACTAAAAACCCTAATGAAACAAATTAAAGAACTAAATAATTGGAAAGCTATTCCATATTTATGGATAGGAAAACTCAATGTTATCAAATGTAAATTATTCCAAACTTGATTTATGGATTCAACTTATAGATTGCCAGTGAATATTCTAGCAAGTTATTTTGTGAACATTGACAGACTGATTATGAAGTTTACAGAGATAGGGAAAAGGCCCAGAATAGCCAACACAATATTGAAGGAAAGGAAAAAAGTTGGAGAACTGGAATTACCCAACTCGAAGACTTATTATAAAGCTACAGTAATCAAGAGAGTGTAAAATCAAACAAATACATTAATAGAACAGAATAAAGAGACCACAACTAAATTCATATAAATCTAGTAACTGATCTTTGACAAAGGGGTAAAGACAATACCAGGGCAAAGGAAGTCTTTTCAACAAATATGGACATATTTAAAAAAGTGAATCCAGATATATGCTTCAGAAAAATTAATACAAAATGACACAGATCTAAATATTAAATCTGAAACTATAAAACTTCTAAAAGATAACATAGGAAAAAACCTAGATAACCTTGAGTTATCTAGGTTAAGACATTTTAGATACAACACCAAAGGCACAATTCATTGAAGAAATACTCAATAAGTATTAAATGAAAATTTAAAAACTTTTCCTTTGAAAAAGACAATAAGGGACTGAAAAGACAAGCCACAATATGGGACCAAATATTGCAAAAGACAAATATGATAAGGGACTTTTACCCAAAGTATACAAAGAACTCTTAAAACTCAACAATAGAAAACAACCGGGTTTAAAAAAAATTAGCCAAAGACATTAACAGACAACTCATCAGAGAAGTATATAAATGGCAAATAAGCATATGAAAAGATGCTCTGCATCATATTTCATCAAGAAAAAAATGCACATTAAAACAGCAATGACATACCATAAAACACTTAGAATGACCAAACATTAACATACTGACAATACCAAACGCTGACAAGGATGTGGTGCAACAGGAACTCTTATCCTTTGCTGACAGAAATGCAAAATTGTACAGCCATTTTGAAAGACAGTTTGACAGTTTCTTACAAATTTGTACATGTTGTTGGCATATATCCAGCAATTGTGCTCTTTGACATTTACCAAAGCATTTGAAAACTAATGTTCACACAAAAATCTGCACATAGATGTTTTTAGCAGCTTTATTCATAATTGCCGAAACTTTGGCACAATCAAGATACCCTTCAGTGGGTGAGTGGATAAACAAGCTGTGGTACATCCATACAATGTAACATTATTACGGTTAAAAAAGCCATCAAGCCGTGTGAAGATCTTGAGGAACCTTAAATCGATATAATTAGTGAAAGAAGCCAACTCATAAAGGATACAAGAGGATTCCAACTATACGACATCCTGAAAAAGGAATAAATATGGAAACAGAAAAAACGATCAGTGACTGTCAGGGTTTAGGGGAACAGAGGTAAGATTCAAGGCAGAGAACGGAAGATTTTTAGGGTAGTAAAAAACATTATATGTGATACTATAATGATGTATCCATGTCACTGTATATTTGTTCAGACCCATAAAATATACACCAAGGGTGAATCCTAGTGTAAAAAATCATGGACTTTGGACGATTATGATGTCAATTTAAGTTCGTTAATAGTAACAAATGTACCACTTTGATAAGGGATGTTCACAGTGGGAAAGGCTATGCACACATTGGAGCAGGAGTTAAGTGGGAAATCTCTGTACCGTCTACTCAATTTAGCTATAAACCTAAAACTGCTCTAAATACACAAAGTTTTAAAAATCACTGTTATATGAAGAGGAAATCTTAGGATGCAAGCCAAAAATATAAAAACAACCGGAAATTGGTCAGGAGATTCATGTAGTAATTACTTTTCCCAGATTTTATGATGTTTGTGGCATTAATAAGCATCTTACAAATTTGTAATTTGTCATTTTATTTCTTAATGAAAAATAAGCGGACACAGATTACCGAATTTAGTCTTCATAATTTTAAACCCTCTTTTTAAAAGAGGCCATTAAAGGTGTAAAACCCTTAGGTTTCAGAACACTTGGAGTATCTCTTATTAAGCAATTAATTGTCACACTTCAACTATTAAATATTTAATAAGCCCTTTAGAAATTATGAATTCTTCTAAAACAACACTACTGCATTGTAAGTCTGAAAGTCAGGGAAACCATGACAAATCTAATTTGTCCCAAATATAGTCTTTCATGTAAAAATTCTCACATATTGCCTATAACAAGCAGAGTGTTTCACATTCCTGAATGTGTTAGGAAACACATGGGTCTCACAGTGTATTAGTCTATTCTTATGCTGCTGATACAGATATTGCAAGACTGGGTAATGTATAAAGGAAAGAAGTTTAATGGATTCATAGTTGCACATGGCTGGGATGGCACAACAATCATGGCAAAAGGTGAAAGGCACCTCTTACGAGGGAGCAGGCAAAGAAAGAATTAGAGACAAGTGAAATAGGAAACCCCCTATAAAACCACCAAATTTTATAAGACTTACTCAGTACTATGAGAACAGTATGGGGAAACCAACCCCATGGTTCAATTATCTTCCGCTGGGTCCCTCCCACAACACATGGGTATTATGGGAGCTCTAATTCAAGATGAGATTTGGGTGAGGACACAGATCATTCTATGCCGGCCCCTCCCAAATCTCATGTTCTCACATTTCGAAACCAATCAAGCCTTCCCAACAGTCCCCCTAAGTCTTAACTGATTTCAGTATTAACTCAAAACTCCACATTTTGAAGTCTCATCTGAGACAAAGGAAGTTCTTTCCACCTATAAGCCTGTAAAAATAAAGAAACAAATTATTTATCTACTAGATACAATGGAAGTATAGGCGTTGGGTAAAGACACCCATTCCAAATGGGAAAAATTAGCCAAAACAAAGGGGCTACAGGCCCCATGCAACTCAGAAGTTCAGCAGGGCAATCAAATCCTAAAGCTCCAAAATGATCTCCTTTGACTCTATATCTCACATCCACATCATGCTAATGCAAGGGGTGGGTGTCCATGGTCTTGGGCAGCTGTGCCCCTATGGCTTTACAGGGTACAGTCTCACTCCCAGCTGCTTTTTTTTTTTTTTGAGATGGGGTCTCACTCTGTCACCAGGCTGAAGTGCAATGGCACAATCTTGGCTCACTGCAACTTCTGCCTCCCAGGTTCAAGTGATTCTCCTTCCTCAGCCTCCTAAGTAACTAGGACTACAGGTGCATGCCACCATGCCCAGCCAATTTTTGCATTTTTAGTAGAGATGGGGTTTTACCATGTTGCCCAGGATGGTCTCGATCTCATGACCTCGTGATCTGCCCGCCTTGGCCTTCCAAAGTGCTGGGATTACAGGCGTGAGCCACCACGCCTGGCCCCCAACTGCGTTTATGGGATACTGTTGAGTGTCTATGGCAAGCTGTTAGTGGATCTACCATTCTGGGGTCTGGAGGATGGTGGCCCTCTTCTCACAGCTCCACCAGGCAGTGCCCCACTGGGGACTCTGTGTGGGAGCTTCAACCCCACATTTCCCTCTGCACTGCCCTAGCAGAGGTTCTCCATGAGGGCCCAGCCCCTGCAGCAAACTTCTGCCTGGACATCCTAGAGTTTTCATACACCCCCTGAAATCTAGACAGAAGTTTCCAAACCTCAATTCTTGACTTCTATGCACCTGCACGTCCAACACCACATGGAAGCTGCCAAGTCTTGGGGCTTGCACCTCCTGAAGCCATGGTCCAAGCTGTGCCTTGGCCCCTTTTAGCCATGGCTGGAGTAACTGGAGGACAGAGCACCAAGTCCCTAGGCTGGACACAGCAGGGGGGCCCTGGGCCCTGCCTACAAAACCATCATGTTCTCCTAGACCTCCAGTCCTGTGATGGGAGGGGCTGGTGTGAAGACCTCTGACATTCCCTGGAGACATTTTCCCCATTGTCTTTGCAATTAATATTTGGCTCCTCATTACTTATGCAAATTTCTGCAGCCAGCTTGAATTTCTACTCAGAAAGTGAGTTTTTCTTTTCCATTGCATTGTCAGACTGCAAATTTTTTAAACTTTTACGCTCTGCCCCTTTTAAACATAAGTTCTAATTTCAGATCTTCTCTTTCAAGTTCAAAGTTCCACAGTTTTCTAGGGCAGGAGCAAAATGCTGCTAGTCTCCTTGCTAAAGCATAACAAGTGTGACCTTTGCTTTGGTTGCCCACAAGTTTCTCATCTCCATCTGAGACCACCTCAGCCTGGATTTCATTGTCCACATCATTATCAGCATTTTGATCAAAGCCATTCAAAAAGTCTCTAGGAAGTTCCAAACTTTTCTGTTTTCCTGTCTTCCTCCAAGCCCTCCAAACTGTTCCAACCTCTGCCTGTTACCCAGTTTCAAAGTTGCTTCCACATTTCCAAGTATCTTTACAGCACTGCCCCACTCTACTGGTACCAATTTACTGTATTAGTCTGTTCTCACTTTGCTGATAAAGACATACCTGAGACTGGGTAATTTATAAAGGAAAGAGCTGTAATGGACTCACAGTTCCACATGACTGGGGAGGCCTCACAACCACGGCAGAAGGCAAAAAGCCCATCTTACATGATGGCAGGTGAAAAGATAATAAGTTAAGTGAAAGGGGAAACCCCTTAAAAAGCCATCAGCTCTCATGAGACTCACTATCACAAGAATAGTATGGTGGAAACTGCCTTTATAATTCAGTTATCTCCCGCTGGGTCCCTCCCACAACACATGGGAATACGGGAGCTACAATTTAAGATGTGATTTGGCTGAGGACACAGCCAAACCATATCACTCAATTTCTGTGAAATTTTGAGAATGGCAAAATAAGTTTGGGAGAATATTTATCAAAAGTAACTTTTAATGAATGCATACAACTCCTCCCATAAATATTAACAAACAACATTATTTCTCTTGCTATTATTTGCATACAGCATGATGCATATAAATTTTATTGTATATCATAACCTCATATAGTTTTTCTAAGCCAGAAAAGAAAACCTTTAAGTAGACCTTAAATCACTCCACAAAATAGGTATGTCTTGTAACAAAATCTCCAAGCTTGTTGATTCTAGTTACAAGATCATAGTACTTTAAAATGTTATTTTTCTGGAAGTCCTTTTTCCCCTTTACTTAACATTCTTTTGTTCCACTGAAACTCCTTTTCTTGTGTTTACTATACAGTTCATATGGGAAAATGCTATTAATTGCCTATGTTAATATTTTGCATTTTATCTTCAGAGACATGTGACAGTAAGGAATCTTACATTAATAGCGGTGATGGCCCATCTGGAGTGGTCACTGGGAGAATGCTGGCTGTAGCAAGGAAATTACGGCTGGGGCTTCAGGCTCTGTAGAACCAGCGGCAGCTGGGAACAGGTGATAGCCCCACACCCTATGTAGTTGACAGGGCAGGAGCCCACCCTCCCAGGCACAGCTGCAGCTGCCCAGCCATCGCTCCAGACCCCGGCATTCCTGCACTCTCAGGGACCCAGGAAGCCCTCTGCTCCTGCAGGCTTGAAAGTTCCTGCTCCCCCTCTCTGGCCTCTTCCTGTGCCCGGCACCTGCTCCAGGATAGAGCAAAGTTGTGGTTGAGCTCAGGCACTGTTGTAACACGGCAAGGGGCAAGGTGTGCGTGCACTCAGGGAGACGCTGACACACCCACCCCCTTAGGCCCCTTCAGACTTTGGGCACCAACCAGCACAGGAGAGGGCTGGGTGGGGCTAAGGGCGGCTCAGCACCCGCCTGTAGGCATCCCTCATCACGGATATCCTTCGTGCTGTAGATGGCATGCTGATGGTGATGGGAGACAGGTTTGTAGGCGCGAAGGGGTGGGTCGCTGGTAAAACCCCTCCTTCAAGCTAGGAACGACCTGAAGCCTGGGGGCCAGGCTACCGTTCTGGGCGAAGTACACAGCCTGGAGTGAGAACTTCATTGATGACCATTCAGCCAGTCGAATGGTGCTTTTTTAGACCCTCCCATGGCCTACCGCAGACCAATCAACACGCACTTTCTTCGTTCTCAGCGCATCAAATCCCCAGACTCAGCCACACTCACACACGCATCTGGACGACTTACCTGCAGAAAGGAGCTACCCACTAGGAGTCTCCTCTCTGCTGAGAGCTGGACGTTCGTCAGGATGACCTGCCTGCAGAAAGGAGCTTCAGGTCTCCTGAGAGCTGTTCCGTCACTCAGTAAAGCTCCCCTCTGCCTTGCTCACCCTCCAGTTGTCTGCATGCCTCATTCTTCCTGGATGCAGGTCAAGAACTTGGGACTCACCGAATGGTGGGACTTATAGAGCCGTAACACAAATGAGCTGAAATTCCTCCCCCAGTCACCCCACCCCCCAACCAGCCCCGCTCACAAGCTCACAACGTTGCAGGCGAACGACACAAAAGAAAGAAGAGCTGCAGCCCTTTGGAAAGCCCAGACCTAGGTGCTCTCCAAGCCGGGGCTGTGACACTCTCTTTGGGGGCTCTGTGGCTCCTGGCATCTCCAGGCTTCTGAGCTGCATTGTGTTCCCCTCATCCACATGCAGGTGCCCACAGTGGAAGCCACTTGCATTACATCTGATCCCGCCACAGCCTTACACGGAGCTGGCACATGAGCAGCACCTACAGCCGCCCACCCCAATGTAGCAGCCAACGTGCCAGGCTGTGCGCGGTGGCTGGACCCTTCGCTCACCGGCTCACACACCCCTTGCTTCTCTGCACCTGGCTCACCCTTGACAGGCACGGGTTCCAGGCCGGTAGTGTGGCTGAGCAAAGCCTGCTGGGCCCAATGGGTGGAACAAGCCCAGTGCTGGGCCCAATGGGTGGAACAAGCCCAGTGCTGGGCCCAATGGGTGGAACAAGCCCAGGGGGCCCAAGCAAAACTCAAGCATAGGCACTACAGACCACAGAGGTTGGAAAAGCGACACCCTAAGGATCCTGTGACAATGTGGCATTTGAAATAGAAAGAAAAAAAATCTTGCTGCATGTTTTTTGTCTTATCAATGATGGGAATTAAGATACATCTGAATTGCATAGAACAGTTTTTAAAAATGAAGTCTTTCTACATAAATTATGCAAGTATAAAGAATTAAATATATTCAGATAATCGGAAATTGAAAATTCAATATTCAAATCACGATACCGTTATTGTAAAGTCTGTCATTTTCTCATCTTGTTTTACTATGTGATTAGGTGGTCGTAGGATCAGGCCTTTACTCACCATTTGTTTTAATTCGATGTTCTTTTCTTTCCCACTCTAATATCTATAAAAAGAAAATTTTATTATAGCTTTATTTTTCTGCAATAAGAATACATTTGGTTTTTAAATAATTGATAATATTTTATCTGATACATAGTCCTTCATCACAAATAAGTGACTCCTGCAACTGTATAGGGCCCATAAAATCATGTTTAGTAAGAAGGTCAGTGTTGTAAGCTAAGGAGATTTTGGATAACGAATGACCCTGAAAAGTAAAATAATATTTTGCCATCTTACAATGATTTCTACATATGAAGAGCTAAGATGGATACTCCTAGTAGCTTTATTTTCTTTGTCTTTGAAATTAAATTTTAATAAGTAGAATATGTATTGAAATACAGACTGTCACATTTTTCAATTTGCAATAGAATCAAAAGGAAGAAGTACGTGTATTCATATTTTTGGAGAAGTATACTATGTCTAATCCGAAAACATTAACTATGTTTCCATTTTTGAAAATTACCTTAAATGAACCCTTCCTCAAATGTCCCCTCATTTTATCTTTTGAATCCATGAGTGGACACATTTCTTTGCAAGCTTTGTCCTCTTTTAATATTTTGATTTTTTTTTTTTTTTTTTTTTGTCTTAGGGATCCCTTTTAGTTCCTCTTCTCTACTCTTTTTAAAAAATCTCTCTATGGCTTGAATTCATATACATATATCCAGAAGAGGAGTAATTGTATATATCCAATTACCTTACTTTCTGAGTTTCAGACACATGTTTCAGCTGCCTCTCGGGGGTCTTTACCTGGATACCTCATAACAGCATCAAATTCAGCATGACCAACACAGAGCCATTCAGCTTGCCCCAAACCCCAAATTTGGATGTTACTGTTGAACATTTAATCAACAAATTTAAAACATAGGGGTTCTTCATTTTCTATGTAATTAGATATAAAATTATGCCAATCTTCCTCTTTTTTTTTTTTTTTTTTTTTCAGATGGAGGTTCGCTCTTGTTGCCCAGGCTGGAGTGCAATGACGCGATCTCAGCTCACTGCAACCTTTGCCTCCCGGGTTCAAGCAATTCTCCTGCCTCAGCCTCCCGAGTAGCTGGAATTACAGGCATGTGCCACCACACCTGGCTAATTTCTTTGTATTTTTAGTAAAGACAGGGTTTCTCCATGCTGGTCAGGCTGGTCTCCAACGCCCAACCTCAGGTGATCTGCCCGCCCGTCTCGGCCTCCTAAAGTGCTGGGATTATGGGCGTGAGCCAATGCGCCTGGCCCAATGTTCCTCTTAAATACATGTAAACTGTACCAGGACCACATCTCCATTACCGCCCACTGCAACCTTCCACATTGCAGCCAGGGATTTTCTAATACTCTTTTCCTAGAACTTTTCAATGGTCTCCCATTTGGCAGTAGAATATACACTAAATTATGAAACATAATGTCTTAGTCTGCTCAGCTGCTATACAAAAATATCACAATCTAGGTGGCTTAAAATACAAAAAAAAAAAAATATCATTTTATAGTTCTGGAGGCTAGAAGTCCATGATCAAGGTGTCATCAAATTCAGTTTCTAATGAGGTTTCTCTTTTTGGCTTGTACACAGCTACCCTCCCTATATGACCTCACATGGTCTTTTCTCAGTGTGTAGGCAGAAAGATGGAGGCAGAGAGAGAGGGAGAAAGGAGAAGAGAGACAGAGAGATGAGATAGAACTGTGCAGTGTCTCATCGTATAAGGACATTAATCCTATTAGATCAAGGCCCAACACTTATGATCTCATTTAAACTTAGTTACTTCCTTAGAGGCCCCATCTCCAAATCACTGTATATTAGGGCTTTAACATGAATTTTGGAGGGGCACAAACATTCAGTCTATAACACATGGTAATAAGGAGAGCTGGTTTGTGCTATCCACCCTAATTTGCTTTATTATCACTTATCTTTCAATCTATGCTGAACTTGACTGAATAGTCGCATGTTCTTTTTGTTCAAAAAGTATTTTTAAGCACCTGTAATCTTCTAGGCAGTTATTACCTGAGGAAACATCTGAAAGGAAACCAAACACTTTCTATTTTATAAAGCTTTAATTTTACTGGGGAAAGACAACAAATAAATAATTAAATGCAATGTCCCTCCCTATTCTTCCATACCTCTTTAAATCCCCAAGCTCCCTTTTCAACCTCTCTCTCTCCCTTCCTCCCTCTCTTTCTCTTTCTTTCTCTGTCACCATTTTTGTCTTTATCTCTCATGAGTGCACATACGCACATGTGTCAGCTAGAAACACACACACATTTCAGATCTTAGATCTTTTATTTTTTTGAGACCTAGCCTGACTCAATTATCCAGGCTGGAGTGCAGTAACATGATCTGGGGTCCCTGCAACCTACACCTCCCAGGTTCAAGCGATTCTCCTGTCTCAGACACCCTAGTAGCTGGGACTACAGGCACATACCACCAAGCTCGGCTAATTTTTGAACTTTTAGTAGAGACAGGGTTTCTCCCTGTTGGCCAGCCTGGTCTTGAACTCCTAAACTCAGGTGATTCCCCCACCTTGGCCTCCCAAAGTGCTGGGATTACAGGCATGAGCCACTATGTCCGGCCAGTTCTTTTCTTTTTAATTATTTTTTTCCTGATACCTATAGACTGAATCAGCTTGTACCTGATCCATGATGTTCAAATCACACCGTGGCAGTAAAATATGCTCATGCTTTGTCACAAAGTTCATTGAACTGACTTGTCTCCCTCCAAAAGGATAATGATGACATTTTCTTGTCTTCACCATTATGTGGTGACTGACACATAGTGGACACTCAATAAACACTCACTGAGGATAGGTGAGTAGTCATTCACTGAGTTTAATAACATTCAATTTTTTTACTTACCTTAGAAGTACCCAGAGCATTTAATATGAAAATGTGGAGTGAATCATTAAAAAACGTTGTATTCTGCTTTTTAGAAATAATTTTATTATATAATTTTTTCTCACAGCATCTCTCAGAATTACTTATCTATATAGCTAATTTTTGATTAACACTCTTCTGTCATCTTTTCCTTTTCCCACACTTGGGCCAGGAGTACATCTCTCTGTGAGAGTTAATGATGCCCTTTACTCAACATTTGTAAGCTAATGAGAAACAAAATTGCAATGCTTTCATAGATCAAAGAATCACATGGAAGTTCTTTTCTTTTAACAGAACTATTTTACAGTAGTTCATTGATACCATCAAAGGCACATGTAGAATATAAAGGGCCTATTGTTAAAATAACTAAATAGCCTCATTAAAATTTAACTGAGCATGCATGAACTAATGAACAATAAGTGTTTTCATAATAAACATTTTAAGTGCTAATTGGTTCCAATGGGGAGTCTTAAGATTACAATTTCTTTGAAACCTGTGGTCTGCTGCAAACATACTGATATATAATAATAATTATAACAAGAAAAATATTGATGTAAAACACCTTATCAGTTGACCATAATGAACATAAACAATATCACTAAGCTGAACATCATGAGATCTACCTTCAATAAGCCAAACAATCACAGGCTATATCCTCAGAATGTAAACCTACATCATCAGAATAAATTGATGGTTAAATTTCTGTTGGGTCCCTTGAAATATAGATTCTGGTTCAATACATCAGAGGTAGGGAGGCCTGATATTTTATATTATTCCAATGCCATAGATAAGATATTCCAAAACTTTCTATTTTCACAGAAACATAGTGGTTAGTTTTCACTTCTTTCAGAACACCCTTAGGCCTATTAAATGCCTAATAGTTTATTCAGTGGTGGGTCTGAATAATGTAATAAGTGTTTATGTCGTTAAAAACTTGACATTTGAAAAAGTAATAGACATGTTTGAAAAAAATTTTATTTCATTATTAACCAACATCTACTGCTTACTGGGAGGTGTGCAAGCAGCTCTTGAGCAATACACAACTTCTCAAACTTTGGAATCAGATTGGACATTACCACCCTCATTTCAGGTTCCACATTTACATTTTTTTTTTTTTTTGAGACAGAGTCTCGCACTGTCACCCAGGCTGGAGTGCAGTGGTGCAATCTCGGCTCACTGCAACCCCCACCTCCCGGGTTCAAGAGATTCTCCTGCCTCAGCCTCCTGAGTAGCTGAGAATACAGGCACCCGCCACCACGCCTGGCTAATTTTTTTGAATTTTTAGTAGAGGCAGAGTTTCACTATGTTGGTCAGGCTGATCTTGAACTCCTGACTCTGTGATCCACCCACCTCAGCCTCCCAAAGTGCTGAGATTACAGGCGTGAGCCACCGCACCTGGCCTCCACATTTACTTTTGTGCAGTACTTGCTTCTCATTAGAGCAACTATCAAAAGCCAAACTATTGACTTAATTTTGTTCTTTTCTACCTTAACATGAATGATTCCTCTTCAGAATCTGCTTTGCAGAGCTCTAGATGTGTCTCGGCAATGCCAATTAACAAAGTAGCTAATAGGGTGATACTGCAGGTATCAGAGCAATAGATCTGAAAGCAGGTCCACACTGTATTGTTTTTTTTATTTGCGTATGGTCATTAAGAGATATGGCATGCATCAAAATATTTGCAAACCAACCCTAAAGGAGATACATACATATCTCCTTTATATATATATTCACACACACGTCAGCTCAGTTGTAGCATGCTATGTATTAATATTTTTTATCAATATTGGAAACCATTAAAT
The DNA here is from genome assembly GCF_009828535.3 of Hylobates moloch. Classification (NCBI taxonomy): domain Eukaryota; kingdom Metazoa; phylum Chordata; class Mammalia; order Primates; family Hylobatidae; genus Hylobates; species Hylobates moloch. The sequence continues at coordinate 80,156,775 of NW_026652291.1, forward strand.
TTTCATTAATTATTCATCTATATCATATTCAATATTTTTAAATATTTTACCTTGTGAATCTATTGCTTAGATAGAAAAAAAGGGTTATTTAATTAATAGAATACGATATATGTTGTGCGGGCATCCTGAAGAACAACCTCAGGTTTAGTGATTCACTGTAAGGACCCAGAGAACTCAGAGAAGCTTCTATATTCATACTTGTGACTTAATACAGCAAAAAATATGTTATAAAAACAGTAAAGTGAAAAGGTGTATGGGTGAAGTTCAGGAGAAATCAAGAGCAATTTTGTAGATTTTAAGAGACAGTGGTTAATTCTCCCAGCAACACGTGTGAGTAACCAGGGAAGCACACTCAATCTTTGGTATCCAGGGTTTTTATTGAGAAACAGTCACATAGGCATGCAGAGGCCCATGTGACTAAGCTTACTACTCAGTCTCCAGGCCTCCAGAGGTCAGGTTGATATAGAGAGGCTCAAATCCTCAAGCACACAAAAATAGGCATTCATCATTCATCACATGATTAGCACAAACTATCAGACTTGCTCAAGGTCTTGGGTATACAAAAACTCTTCTACCAGGCAGACTACTTCAAGGGCTTAGAAGTTACCTCCCAAGACCTTACCAAGTTCCATCCTTTTCTTTGGAATGTGCAGAGTTTAAGTAACCCTGGCCATGTGTGGTGGCTCATGCCTGTAATCCCAGCAATTTGGAAGGCTAAGGTGGGTGGATCACTTAAGGCCAGGAGTTCAAGACCAACCTGGCCAAAATGGCAAAATTCTGTATCTACTAAAAATGCCAAAAATTACCCAGTCGTGGTGGTATGTGCCTCTCATTCCATTTACTTGGGAGGCTGAGGCATGAGAATCACTTGAACTGGGAGGCAGATGTTGCAGTGAGCCGAGATCGCATCCCTGCACTCCAGCCTGGGCGACAGAGGGAGACAGACTCTGTTTAAAAAAAAAAAACAGCCCTAGCTGGCCCAGTTAATCATTTATAGCACATTTACAATTTGGCTTTAATATAAACACCAACAACTATGCTTCACTTCAGATTATTTTTGTCAAACCATTCTTCCTATCCTATTTGTTCACTATTCAATTTTTAACCCCCAGTTTTATATCTCTTCATATTTAAGAGCTTTATTTTACCCCTTCTTCCCTCTTTTTAGCATTAGTCAGCTAACTTATACTTTATATACAACATGCTCTTTCAAATTCATCAGAAGTATTGATATATAAAAACATATCTCATATTACACATATAACTAGAACTGGAAAAATCAACAAAATTTTTTTAAGCCTGTCAATATTGAATTTTGATATGGGCTTAAAACAGGAAGATACTGACTCCTCAAACATATGAATTCCTATCCTATTTTTCTTTCTTACTTAACTGATAAGTGGAATTGTCATCCTTCATATTTTTAACACCAAAAATTACCCACAGTCTGACTGCAGTCGATCTGAAATTGGAGAAGGTGGAGAGCCACCACCACTGCCACCACCAGGAAATCCTGTGTTGAACTGTGCTGGAGGCGATGTTTCCATAAATCAGAGGAGAGGAATCAGCTTTATAATAACTTCAAGGATAGAAGAAATGAGGAGGCACACATGAAGTAAAGAGAGGTCAAAGACATCACATATGGCTCCCAGATCCTTCTTTCTGCATCACACTCTCCGGTCCAGAATAGATGATACTTCAAAGAAGGTTTGCAGGTCCTCTCACAAAAAGAAGAACACTTAGAATATAAAGCATGTCCACTCATATCTATATGTACACCCAGACTATACAACATTTGTCAGGAAGCCTTGCTTCATTAATCCATAGATCTTGGGTTTGGTTACCATAAGCAATCCTAAGCTAAGGATATCCTGCTCAAAGTATCCTATAGATAAGGACTCTCCTACTAGCAAATATCACTGGTCTATTTACCATAAAATCAGTTATCAGACTGTTTACAAAGAGATTAGACCAGCTCACCTGGTCTTCTTTCTTTCTCCAGGAACACCTTTTTCCCCATCCCAATTGTAATCAGTAGTTAGGAGAGAATTGAATTATGGTCCCGATGCTTACACTTCTTCATCTCCATTTTATAATTTCCGAGAAGGATGTGGAAGAGAAAATATTACGGATTTATTCCATGTTACTATTAATCTATAAATCTAACATTATTTTTTCTTTATGTACCATGTAGTTTTAACAAGTGATAATGAGCATGCATTGCTCATATAAATGGAAAAATCAAAGGAGTATTTTTCTTGTCTCTGTTAACTGAACCTCTTTATGGGCACACAACAGTAAGATACCGACTCTTCAAAGACATAACTTCCCATTATAAATTTTATTTCTTACTTGAATTAGAGATGCAATTTGTCAACCTTCAAATTCTAAAAACTATAAGTAATCCACTGAAGTTATTAATAAACTTTTCCTTCAAATTAATTGCTAAATAGCTCATTAATTTTTATATATATAATATCTGCCAATTGGTTAACTCATTCATGTTCTTTTATAATAACTTCCACAAAAAACAAAGAGTAGACAAGATGTGATCCTTCCTTAAAAAATAATGTAGGCTTGTACAGTTTTTAATATGCTTGTTCTTTTTAATATTCTTTGCTTTAGTGCATGACAGGACTTTACAATTTTCCCACAGATCGAATAAAATACTTAAAGTTGAAAAGAATTCATAGGTATTCTTCGTGCAATCTACTTACTTTACATACTAAAAACTAAATGGTTCAAGTAACTGGCCTTTACACAGTTCTGCAATGTCTCTGTTCTCGGCACCTTTTATATAGTACCTAGCAACTCAAATAATTCCTGAATCTGCCACTGTGCTCTCCAAAGTACATTCTACTACTTATTCAGTTGCTCCTAAACACAACTCAACATATTGATTTTATTTTATTTGTATTATTATTATACTTTAAGTTTTAGGGTACATGTACACAACGTGCAGGTTTGTTACATATGTATACATGGGCCATGTTGGTGTGCTGCACCCATTAACTCGTCATTTACATTAGGTATATCTCCTAATGCTATCCCTCCCCACGCCCCCCACCCCACAACAGTCCCCGGAGTGTGATGTTCCCCTTCCTGTGTCCATGTGTTCTCATTGTTCAATTCCCACCTATGAGTGAGAACATGCGGTGTTTGGTTTCTTGTCCTTGCGATAGTTTGCTGAGAATGATGGTTTCCAGCTTCATCCATGTCCCTACAAAGGACATGAACTCATCCTTTTTTATGGCTGCCTAGTATTCCATGGTGTATATGTGCCACATTTTCTTAATCCAGTCTATCATTGTTGGACATTTGGGTTGGTTCCAAGTCTTTGCTATTGTGAATAGTGTCACAATGAACATACATGTGCATGTGTCTTTATAGCGGCATGATTTATAATCCTTTGAGTATATACCCAGCAATGGGATGGCTGGGTCTAATGGTATTTCTAGTTCTAGATCCCTGAGGAATCGCCACACCAATTCCACAATGGTTGAACAAGTTTACAGTCCCACCAACAGTGTAAAAGTGTTCCTATTTCTCCACATCCTCTCCAGCACCTGTTGTTACCTGACTTTTTAATGATGGCCATTCTGACTGGTGTGAGATGGTATCTCATTGTGGTTTTGATTTGCATTTCTCTGATGGCCAGTATGATGACCATTTTATCGTGTGTTTTTTGGCTGCATAAACGTCTTCTTTTGAGAAGTGTCTGTTCATATCCTTGTCCACTTTTTTTTTTTCTTGTAAATTTGTTTGAGTTCTTTGTAGATTCTGGATATTAGCCCTTTGTCAGATGAGTAGGTTGCGAAAATGTTCTCCCATTCTGTAGGTTGCCTGTTCACTCTGATGGTAATTTCTTTTGCTGTGCAGAAGCTCTTTAGTTTAATTAGATCCCATTTGTCAATTTTGGCTTTTGTTGCCATTGCTTTTGGTGTTTTAGACATGAAGTCCTTGCCCATGCCTGTGTCCTGAATGGTAATGCCTAGGTTTTCTTCTAGGGGTTTTATGGTTTTAGGTCTAACATGTAAGTCTTTAATCCATGTTGAATTAATTTTTGTATAAGGTGTAAGGAAGGGATCCAGTTTCAGCTTTCTACATATGGCTAGCCAGCTTTCCAAGCACCATTTATTAAATAGGGAATCCTTTCCCTATTGCTTGTTTTTGTCAGGTTTGTCAAAGATCAGATGGTTGTACATATGCGGCATTATTTCTGAGGGCTCTGTTCTGTTCCATTGGTCTATATCATGCTGTTTTGGTTACTGTAGCCTTGTAGTATAGCTTGAAGTCAGGTAGCGTGATGCCTCCACTTTTGTTCTTTTGGCTTAGGATTGACTTGGCGATGTGGGCTCTTTTTTGGTTCCATATGAACTTTAAAGTAGTTTTTTCCAATTCTGCGAAGAAAGTCATTGGTAGCTTGATGGGGATGGCATTGAATCTATAAATTACCTTGGGCAGTATGGCCATTTTCACGATATTGATTCTTCCTACCCATGAGCATGGAATGTTCTTCCATTTATTTGTATCCTCTTTTATTTCATTGAGCAGTGGTTTGCAGTTCTCCTTGAAGAGGTCCTTCACATCCCTTGTTAGTTGGATTCCTAGGTATTTTATTCTCTTTGAAGCAATTGTTAATGGGAGTTCACTCATGATTTGGCTCTCTGTTTGATTTTAATTTAAATAAGATTTATTTTATTTAAAAACCTCTGTGTATTCTCCTCCTTATTCACTGAATGTATGATAAATTATATGCACCATATTAAGGAGTAGAGTGACAATATCTTGCTTTTAAGCAACTCAGAAGATTGTTACAAAGTGTTTTAAAATATTGCTTTAAATCATCTAAAATTCTCATCTAATTTTTAATTTAGAAATGTCACAAACTGAGAATTCATATAAAATGAAAAGATGATGTGTAACCGAAGTGAAATTTAAATCAGAGAAAGGACAGTTGAATTTAGGGAAATTCTCATTAACTTAAAGTACTTATTAACTTTCTGTTTCCTTTGTCTATATACACCGAATACAGAGATGATTAATGCATTATGCGCATCATCTTTCTTGTTAATTATATTCTAATGTAATCTCAGATGACAGTATAATAATATTGTATATTTATAAAGTCTATTTTCAAACAACACTGCCATTTTAGAATCCAATGCATATCCTCAAAACACCAATTTGTTGGATTCGTAAGCATATAAAGTAAGCATCCATCATGTGATAAACACCACATCAGGGACTGAATACCGCAGAAAACCAAAGTTCTACTCTCAGGGAGTCACTGTCCCAGTGGAAGGCACAGGCTAAAATTCCCAATGTATAGTATAATAGTATAAGCCCAAATATCGTGTATATACTGTGGCCCATGAGAACAAAGACAAGGAGAACTGAATTTATCCAAGAGGTCAGTATCAAGGTGAATATTATCTAAGAGAATATGAGGGCTCACAATTCATAAACAAAGACATGTATTGCTCTGTTATGGAAGTTTCCAACTTAAAATAAGAGCCAACTTAACACTATTATTATCATTTCTATTCAGTGTCTTTTAGCAATACAAACAGACATTACATGAAAATAAGTGTATATACTGGAACAGAGAAAAAATTATAAAATAAGTAAGTGATCCGATATTACTACTAATAGAGAAGAATATTTTTCTCTCTAGGACTCAAATCAGCAAAAAAAGTAAAAAAATAGTGTACCTTGTATTCTATGACAAATTAAATCAAATCTTTCAAGTAAGCACTTTTCCTGTTGAGTATCAGAGAAGAACATTTTGAACTTCAACATTGGAAACTTAAAGTTCTTTCTAGTTTAAAGGCTCTCCTTTGGAAAATTCAGCCTCTTTAAGGTAAATACTACCCAACTACTCCTCTCCAAGAGGACACCTGGTTGTACTTGTAAGAGCAGGTAGCATCAATAATTCCATAGCTGGGAGGAAAAATGGGAGCTACAAGGGTCCATACTATTTTCTGCAGCATGCTGATCTGGTTATTGGACTGGGGATTGCTGCAAACAAGTCCTGATATGCTGTTAGGACCAACATGTCACTATCTGCTACTTATGTGTATGTTCCCAGCTGTGTATCTCTCTTTGCAAGAGAAAAGCGCCTTTGTTCCAACTTAAAGCCTCTGTTGGTCCACGGATTCTCTTAGCAAATTTCTGTCCCCTAACTTGGTAATGTGACTGTTTCCTGATTCTCTATGTGGAATATTAAGACATGTGGACTGAGAAGTTCTACTTAAGTCTTTGTCTTGCACGTTTCCCTGTGCCACTATTGTCCAAATTTTCCCAGCAGGGCACTCGTGCTAGTATTCTACATAGGAGCTGGGAAAGAATGCTCTTTTTCTTCTTCCCCTTCTATTTAGCAAAACCCCTGACTTTAAAGAGAAGATCAGTCCACAAGTGTCTAATTGTTTGTCCCTCCTGCCTCTATCCCATAATCTCTTTTCCACAATACACATTTGGATTATGTGACACACTGGTCCTAACAGCATATCAGGACATGTTTGCAGCAATCTTCAGTCCAACGACCAAATCAGCCTGCTGAAGAAAATAGTATGAACACTTGTAACTCCTATTCCTACTTATTCTTTCTGCCCTCAGGAATTTCTCTTTTGTCACAGCCCCAGCCCCTTCTCCACAAGAGATTTGCTCTGTTCCTTTCACAGATTCCCAAATTGTGAATTACAAGCAAACAGAGAAACAGGTTGAGAAATAGGGAAAGATGAAGAGAGTTACCAAAAATATTATACTTATTATAGCCCAAAAAAACTCAAGAACATCAAGTATAGCTACACAACATGTAAAGTCACAAATTTCCCATATGCCAGCAGAAGCTGGCTAGAAAATATCTACGTGTATGGTTTGTTTCCATATACGAAGCCAGACAAGAACATATTTGAAGCAATATATTTGGCTAAGTTTGAATAGATTAATTTTGTGAGACAGCATTTTAAAACAATTAAATTGTATTCACTTGAAATTGTAAAATTCCAACATTCGAATCAAATTGCTATTCAAGAAATAAGAGAATTTCCATCTGTGACTTCAGAATTTCACCATAAATTGGTATATGGGTATTTTTTTGTAAGTATATAACATGAGCAACAATGCGTGGGATATTTACATGGGTTCTGTTCTATACATTTTTAATTTATCTAAATATCAAATAACAGATCAATACAGAAATAATCATTATTGCAAATAAGTTTTGGTCTTTGACTTTCATTATTTTAGTAATTTTAATGTTAAAATATGACTATGGTGTAAGATACCATCTGTTTTCCTATGTAGAAAAATTCCCTTATCTAAACGCTAAATGTGTAATTATTCGAATGTTGAAAAACCACTATCCAGTAAGATTATCTAAAAGAAGGATTTTGGTGCTCTCATTTAATATAAAGACTTCCAAAAATTAGTTGTGCCTTTTTAAGCTAAATAATTTCTACCTTCCCACTGAAACTTCAAAATTTGGGTGACTTTATAGTTACCCTGATTAAAATGCTGACTTTTCTTACAAGGTCACACACATAGAAACAGTTGCCTGAGTTTAAGGCAGATTGCTATTTTTTCAGTGATACATTAACTCTTCTAACTCTACAAAGATTGGCTTTAGTGTCAATGCTATGCACATGCACAGTAGCAACTGCCTAGTCATATCTCTGTCTTCAAGAATAATTCTTATGTATCACTGATATTGCAATGGAATGTCATTATTAGCTATGATTTTTAAAATAAATTTGTTAAATTTGGAGCTTTATATACTTGTGGAAATAAAATTATACTAAATTAAAATTAAAATGTACATATATAATAACTCAAATATATAATGTATATATATTTATGAATGAAATATATGTGCTATAAATGATAATAATGATGAACCATCAATCTATACTTGATTTTCTGGTTATGTAATTTAAAAAATACTTTTTTAAAGTATGGGTAATAGTAAACTATTATATTGGGACATCATAATTTTATTTTTATGACGATTTAAGACAGGATAATTTAGTAATCGTCTTTGGAGTTTCAAAGCCCTAGTTTAAAGTCTAATTTACCACACATTGACATAAATTTCCTCAACCATAAAACTGGGTATCTACCCTGTAAGTTTTCTTTTGTTATTATTCCGGAGCATAAAGTAAATGGTATCCATAAAGTAAATGGATAAATACTAGCTTTAAAATAGTTTGCTAACCCAAACATTCACAAGCTCTTCTTTCAAAAGTTCCAATACTTACATTTGAGTATAGGAAATTTACAGTATGATTTCTAAATCAAAAGACGCAACTAGTATTAGTTGAGCACTTTCAGCATTAGTGCTCAAAGAACAGCACATTCATCTCACAGTTATAGAAACCACAGTCATTTCAAGTACTAAATCAAATTAAAATCTAGAATTATTTCTACTTCTTTGGAAGTAGAGAAAAATCAAATATTAATAACCTTAACAACAAGAAAAACTTGGATAATCTATAAAACCATATTTGTTTAATCCATCAGAGAGCTGAGAAAACAAAGCAAATTAATAAAATGAAACCCAAAAGGTGTCTTGCTTCCCTCCACTGAGATCAGTCATATAGATTGTTTCACCTTGGTAGCGTATGAAAGGAAGAGATAGCCACATAGAGACAAATAAGGAGGAATTTTTAGCATTCTTAAAGATGAAGTGGCGGCTAGTGGCTAGTATGAAAGTTTAAAATCCCTGAGATCCCAGAAACAAGGACACTCTGTACCTGCTTACCAACTCTCTTCCACAGTCTTCCATAAGCTGCTTGGGAGTACTACTACTAGGGGTATGACAGAAGATCTGAGGGAGATCTCCATCATGACTCAAGCCTGCAAGGGGTGCTTAATTTCAAGGAAAAGTAAGAGAATCTTGTGATGAGCTTGAGGATTTGAGTATCTGGGGACAATCAAGAAAAATAAACACAAAATAACAGTATCTTACCCAAACTTTGTTGGGAGACCTTTCAGAGATAGTGGAATGGGGCCACCATCCTGAAGGGGAAGTGGGGAGGACAACTCCCAGGGAAAGGGAGACAGGTTATGTCATTCAGCAGCAAGGTGGGGAGTCTTTGGATCACAGAGCTCTGAAAGGCAGCATTGGTTCGGGGTCATTTACAGCTATAGATTTTGACTAATCTATGGCCAGCAGATGTTGGGTGCAGTTTCGTAGATTATGAAAAGCAGGCAGGTGATAAATGGATAAACACATTTTAAGTGAGACTATATTTAAAGCAACTAGATGTGTAGGGATTTGAGTTTAGTGCTGGCTGGCTATTTGCTCCCAGTCTTCAATTGCTGTGAGAAGTAAACAACATAGGGACTAATATGAACTGGCCATCTTTAGGCCATTTATATAACAAATTTAACGAAAGTTGTCTATACTCTAAGACCTGTATGAATAAAAGTGGTTTGCTATTAATGGAGAATGAATATGCTGTGCCCTGGAGCTTGCTCTGATTTTAGACAAAAGCTACATGTGGATTGGATAGGTGTCATTTTTAGACAGAAGTTTTTAGGAACCAGTGCATGATTCTTCTGCTCTTTCCAACTTCCATAATGACAGCTGCTGTTTATGACGACTCAGTTGGCTTCCATGAGTGAGCTTAACATAAAACAGAACACCAACAAAGTCAAAATGAATATTCAGTGTAAGCAAGAAGTATACCCTTCCCAGGCTACAGAGATTTGAGGTTTGTTTGTGGCCACCACATGAACTACCCCAATATGGTTTGAAAAATGCAAATGGATTTTAGTTCTAATTCTGATTTAGTCATTTGTTAATGAAAATTTAAGTTGCTATTTTACCAAGAAGATGTGATTTGTAAGCAGTTGGTCATAAGTGAACATTTTTATAAATCCCATTTTGACAATAGAAATAATATTGAAGCAGGGATATTTTTATATGTGCTAGTCTTTTCCACTGACAGCCTCATCATCACTACTTATACTTTAAAGATCTTATGAGTCAAGCTTGCTTTAAATTCTCAACTTTGTATAACACAAGTGGCGTTTTTAGCTCCCAGTCCAGACATAATTTTGTCTTATGCTTACTCTAAATTTTTATCACAAGCCATAAGCTGTTCTGTTGATAGATTTATCACAGGATAATATTTATATCTTTAAAATTGTAGTGAAATTACAAATAAAAGATATTGAGATACCTTTTAAAAATATTAAAATACAGAATATATTGTAACTGTTCTTCACTCCAATAATACAAAAGAAAAGGTTCTATTTCTCAATAAGGATTCTGCTGTGTATTGTGAAGAAAATGGCAAACCAGGATAAATTCTATAAATGTTTGTTGACTACCTCGTCAAATATATTAAGAATGTCTTAATATAATTTACTTGTCTTAAAATTCTACAAAGCTTTTTTCAAATAACTATTAAATTAAACTTTTTCTTTTCCTACTCATCTCTAATTCCTTATGCCAAACTCATTATCTTAGACCTGAACCACACAATAGTTCATGGTTTTCTTAAACATTGCTATGCTCCCAAAGACTTCCTTTTTTTCCTTTTGTTTCAACTTCATGCTCAAAAAATTCTAATCATTACTATAAGATAAAACCCAGTTGGAATCTCTCTCTTCACCCCATCTTTCACTAGAATATAATAGCCTATCACTTTCCAAAATGAATTTTCTTTTCCAGTAAATTTCAATTCCCTTCTCTCACCATTCTTTCAAAATACTCTCCATCTTATAAACTTGTAAGCTCCATGAGGCTGGGGAGTCTAGTTTTAGCAGCACAGTGTTTTATAGGTCGTGGATGCACATATGTATTTGTTAGATCTCTCTATTTGGAATACACTGAATTTATCAATAATTTTTTTCATCTTATTTTAGAATACGAATTGCCTTTCTGGGTATAATGCAGAAATGACATAGCTGCTATGCTGCTGACGAAATGGTTAAATCACACCTGGATGCTACTCAATTTATAACCAAATTAAATACATTGTATATGGTTAATTCTGTCTGTTTATCAGAACTTTACTTATAGAGGTGGCCAATTTGAGTCATATTTAAAGCCACCATTCAGAATATCTTTAAGTACTAATAATCTTGAAAAAGTAAAGCATCTGCTTCATCTTGAAGCCAGTCACACTTACAGTTTTAAATATAGCATGATTTTCATAGAAAGGCTCTTGCTTTACCATTGCATAAATTTATCAGATACATGAAAACACAGTTCTAACTAAAGGATAAACCCTGCATTTCCATCAATAAGAGGCCTGTTGAAAGAAACTGATTATTATGGTAGAGCTTAAGAAAATAGGAGCTTGCTTTAACATATAAGAAGTAACATATAATGCCAATCAAAAAATTCAGAACAAATAAAAACTAAAACACATGAATTAAAAAATAAAGTTGCTAAACAAATATTGAAGATGATACACTTTTCAGCCAAGTAGGTCATAACTAAAATATTGATAAAATATTTTATTTTTATAGTCAAAACTTTTAAGACACACGGGTTTTTTTACATTTTAACATCTCTATAAATGGTAGAATTCTTATATTCATGATTCTTATATAATAATTTATTGTTCTTTTTGGTACATAAAAGAATGGCTTTTCTTATAGATCGCAACTTAGATTTCACAAAATATCATAAATATGTGAAATATTTTAGAGTTTGTAGTGATAATTTTACAGCATATTACAGATTGCATGAAGGATAACTTAATTTCTAAAACATTTAACTTAAAATTGTATAATGAAATGTGCATAATTTATATGATCAAAGAGAATTCTCAATAATCTATTTAAAGCAATAGTTCTATATCTGTAGTGAGCATTCCAGGAAACATTAGCACCAGAGCATTTCTGAAGCATCTTAAAAAAATAGTTGCGTGAAATGAAGCAGTTTAAATATTTTACACTTCGGTATTATGAAATATTAATGTTCAAATACCCACAAATGGAAAGAATAAGGTCAGCAAAAGTTGTGAAAGACAAAAGCCTCACTTATAAACCTGTCTTTGAAAATAGAATGTAAGGATTTACCCCCAATAGACAAACAAGCAAACAAACAAAGTATATAAATTCATTCTGTAATTTAATATTTAAATATTGAAATTTGCCTAAAATATTCATGGCTATTGTTTTCAATTTAGAGACTATATTCCAAAAGCAGTGAAATTTACTTAAGAATATGATTTAAAACTTCTCATGTTTTTACATATATAAATGATAGCCAGATTTTTCTTCTTTATCCTACCTAGCTTTTTTTTTTTTTTTTTTTTTTTTGAGACAGAGTCTCTCTCTGTTGCCCAGGCTAGAGCGCAGGGGCGCAATCTCAGCTCACTACAAGCTCCGCCTCTCAGGTTCACGCCATTCTCCTGCCTCAGCCTCCTGAGTAGCTGGGACCACAGGCACCCGCCACCATGCCCAGCTAATTTTTTTGTATTTTTAGTAGAGACCTACCTAGCTATTTTTGGTACTAATTACTTGAGTCATATTCTAAGGTTGTTGTGAATTTTTTTATTATTACATTGGAATTTTCTTTGATTTGAAGGCTTATATTTCTAAAACACATTGGGAAAAAAGCTCAACTATAACCCAGTAGCAAAAATCCAAGACTTTTAAATTATTTTTATTGCATATATCGATAATTGCGATCAATGTTTAATTACATTTAATGCTATGTTATAAATATAATTAGAAATGATAAGGGAGATATTACCACTGACACCACAGAAATACAAACAACCAACAGAGAACATTAAGAACACCTATATGCACATAAACTAGAAAACCTAGAAGAAATGGATAAACTCCTGGACACATACACCTTCCCATGATTGAACCAGAAAGAAATTGAATCCCTCAATAGACCAATAATAGGTTCTGAAATTGAGGCACTAATAAATAGCCTACCAACCAAAAAAGGCCCAGGACCAGATGGATTGACAGCTGTATTCTACCAGATGTACAAAGAAGAGCTGATACCATTCCTACTGAAATTATTCCAAAAAATTGAGGAGAAGGGACTCCTTCCTAACTCATTCTGTGAGGCCAGGATTGTCCTGATACCCAAATCTGGCAGAGATACAACAAAAAAAAGAAAACTTTAGACCAATATCCATTATGAACATCTATGTGAAAATCCTCAAACAAATACTGGCAAGCCAAATCCAGAAACACATCAAAAAGCTTATCCACCATGATCAAGTAGGCTCTAGCCCCAGGATGCAAGGCTGGTTCAACATACTCAAATCAATAAATGTGATTCAGCACATAAACAGAGCTAAGGACAAAAATCACATGATTTTCTCAATAGTTACAGAGAAGACTTTCGATAAAATTCAACATCCATTCATTTTAAAAACCTCAATAAACTAGGTACTAAAGCAACATACCTCAAAATAATAACAGCCATCTATGATAAACCCACAGCCAACATTATTTTGAATGGGCAAAAGCTGGAAGCATTCCACGTGAAGACCAAGACAAGCATAAGACAAGAATGCCCTCTCTCATCACTCCTGTTCAACACAGTATTGGAAGTTTTGGCTAGGGCAATCAGTCAAGAGGAGCAATAAAGGGCATTCAAATAGAAAGAGAGGGAGTCAAACTATCTCTGTTTGGAGATCATATGATATTATATGTAGAAAACCACATCGTTTCAGCACAAAAGCTTCTTTTTTTTTTTTTTTTTTTTTTTTTGAGATGGAGTCTCACTCTGTCACCCAGGACTCAGGCTGGAGTGCAGTGGCGCAATCTTGGCTCACTGCAACCTCCATCCTCCAGGGTTCAAGCGATTCCTTGGCCTCAGCCTCCTGAGTAGCTGGGATTACAGGTGCCTGCTACCACACCTGGCTAATTTTTTGTATTTTTAGTAGAGATGGGGTTTCACTGTATTAGCCAGGACGGTCTCGATCTCCTGACCTCGTGATCTACCTGCCTCGGCCTCCCAAAGTGCTGGGATTACAGGTGTGAGCCACCACGTCCGGCCTCAAAGTCTTCTTAAACTGATAAACAAATTCAGCAAAGTCTCAGGATACAAAATAGATTTGCACAAATTACTAGCATTCCTATACACCAATAATAGTAAAACTGAGAGCCAAATCAGGAATGAACTCCCACTCACAATTGCCACAAAAATGAATAAAATACCTTGGAATACAGCTAACTAGAGATATGAAAGATCTCTACAAGGAGAACTACAAACCAGTGCTCAAAGAAATCAGAGATGACACAAAGAAATGGAAAAAAAATCCATGCTCATGGATAGGAAGAATCAATATCATTAAAATGGCTATACTGCCCAAAACAATTTACAGATTCAATGCTATTCCCATTAAACTATCATTGACATTTTTCACAGAACTAGAACATACTATTTTAAAATTTGTATGGAACCAAAACTCTATGATACTGGTACAAGAACAGACACATAGACCAATGGAACAGAATAGAGAACCCTGGAATAAGACTTCACACCTACACTATCTGATCTTCGACAAATCTGACAAAAGCAAGCAATGGTGAAAGAGTTCCCTATTTAATAAATCGTGCTGGGATAACTGGTTAGTCATATATAGGGTGCAGCAAAACAACATGGCACATGGATACATACGTAACAAACCTGCACATTGTGCACATGTACCCTAAAACCTAAAGTATAATAATAAATAAAAATAAAAAAATAAAAAATAAAAAAGAAGATTGAAATTGCACCACTTCCTTATGCCATATACAAAACCCAACTCTCAACGGATTAAAGACATAAATGTAAAACCTAAAACTATAAAAACCCTGGAAGACAACCTAGGCAATACCATTTAGGACACAGGCATGGGCAAAGACTTCATGATGAAGACACTGAAAGCAATTGCAATAAAAGAAAAAATTGACAAATGGGATCTAATTAACCTAAAGAGCTTCTGCACAGTGAAAGAAACTATCAACATATTAACAGACAACCTACAGAATGGGAGAAGATTTTTGCAAACTATTCATCCAACAAAGGTCTAATATCCAGTATCTGTAAGAAACTTAAACATATTTATAAGAAAAAAACAAACAACCCCATTAAAAAGTGGGCAAGAGACATGAACACACTTTTTAAAAGAAGATAAATGTATGGCCAGCAAACATATGAGAAAAAGCGCAACATCACTGATCATTGGAGGAATGCAAATCAAAACCACAAAGTGATGCCATTTCACACTAGTCAGAATGGCTTTTATTAAAAAGTCAAAAAATAATAGATGCTAGTGAGGTTGTGGAGAAAAAGGAACACTTGTACACTGTTGGAGAGAGTGCAAATTAGTTCAGCCATTGGAATTCCTCATAGACCTAAAGACGTAACTGCCATTGGACCCAGCAATCCCATTACTGGGTATATATCCAAAGGAATAGAAATTATTCTAGCATAAAGACAAATTCCCATACATGTTCATGGCAGCACTATTCACAATAGCAAAGACATGCAATCAACCTAAATTCCCATCAATGATAGACTGAATAAAGAAAATGTGCTACCTATACACCATGGAATATTATGCAGCCATAAAAAGAACAAGATCATGTCCTTTGCTGGAACGTGGATGGGGCTGGAGGCCATTATCCTCAGCAAACTAATACAGTAACAGAAAACCAAATACTGGATGTTCTTCCTTGAGGTGGGAGCTAAATGATGAGAACACATAGATGGGAAGAACACACAATGTGGCCTTTTGTAGGGTGGAGGGTGGGAGGAGGGAAATGATCCAGAAAAACAACTAATGGATGCTAGGCTTAATACCTGGCTGGTAAGATAGTCTGTAAAACAAACCCTTATGACACAGGTTTACCTACATAACAAACCTGCACTTGGCCCCTCTACTTAAAATAAAAATCAAAATAAATTATTATAGTGGTAAGATGATTTCCCATCCTGTAGAGTCAGGATTTTTAGCCTATATTCATGTAGAACTTTACAAAATTTAGTAATTGTGAGTAGTAATTAGTGTTAGAATAAAAGTCTTTGGAAGACTTTCTTTGAAAGGTCGCCTAAAGTTATACAAAATGTCATACCAACATTTCTCTGACAATCATTCTTTTACTTTTCCACGGCAATATTCCTTAGAATATTGGTTTTGGAAATATATTAATACAGTCTTTACAGTTTCATAATCAGGCAGTAATTGTGAATTACAAAATATAAATTTTCCACTTTTCATGCATTTCAATATTATAGCTGACAAGCAAATACAGCATTGGCATTTAATGAAGTCAGCCAGAAAAAAATACTATAATTTAACACTAAACTTTAAAAAAAATTAACTTACAAGTTAAATCAAGTCAAATATATAGTTTTGCCTCAATTAAACTATATATTTTATAGATAAAATCGATTTGTTCATTTTTACAATCCATAAATGCATTTACAAAAGATGTATATTTTATATATTCATTTAAGTCTTTTTTCATAACAGCAGACAAGGAGGTAAACAGAAAAAAAACTTTACAATATAGTATGGCATATATAAATTATCATCAATTGAAGTAACATATATAAAGATAGCTGTTTATTTTTCATTTTTAAAAATTATTTGCTTA
Organism: Hylobates moloch; assembly: GCF_009828535.3. Classification (NCBI taxonomy): domain Eukaryota; kingdom Metazoa; phylum Chordata; class Mammalia; order Primates; family Hylobatidae; genus Hylobates; species Hylobates moloch. The sequence continues at coordinate 80,173,356 of NW_026652291.1, forward strand.
AAATTACATTTCTATATAATAAGAGTGAATCTACTGTTTTCTAAGGTCTCTTGCTTCTCCCCACCTTCAAATTGTCCATGTACTTGCAGGCTTATTATCAAATTAGAAAATCCATTGCTAAATGTGAAGAGGACAAAAACTTAATCTATATCGTAGCATGACCGGCTAGTCACTGCCATTGCATCTGTGGGGGCCACAGAGAGTTGCTGGTGAAAACTGGTCCTAGACAGCCTAATCATTCATGTTTACTGCTGAAATGATGACTTAGAACTGCAGTGATGTACCGAGTTAATAACATTACTTTAATGCAGACCACACAAAATACAAATTGGTGTGGCTGGATAAGGTAAGTGACCCAAGGAATGTCAATGCAGGCATTGGATTCAGCTTCCAGAATGTTAGAACCTTGAACAGAAGCAGGTTTATTAGAAAATACATGTTTGTTTTCCAGCTGGAGGTGTCTTTGCTGTTTGTGTTTTCCTATTCTATACTTCCACTGCTGCAAAACAGAAACCACAGCGAACAAGAGTAAAATTTTGATTTGCTAATGTCAAAGCATGGACAGAAATATGTCCAGCATTGTTATTGCATTTCACTTACCTGCCTTTCTTAATGTAGTCACCCCTCTTTTTATTTCCCTTTTGTGCCTTTTGATAATGAATTAGTATTCTTTCTCCACATAATTTGTTATCAATGTAGAACAGTTAAGTCATACTGTGTTAACACATCAATGAGTTTTCTAAAATTTTATTCTGAATTATGCTATAGATACTCCCTAGAGGTATGCTTTTCCTCTGAATCTTCTAGATCTGCAAACATTTTCTGTTAAGGTGTAGAAATTATACATTTTAGGCTTTGCAGACCATACAGTCTCCGTCTCAACTACTCAACTCTGCTGTTTTAACTCAAAAGCGACCACAGACAATAGGTAAACAAATAAAAGTGGTTACATCCTCAGAAACCTTTATTTATTGACACTAAACTTTGAATTTCTTATAACATTTATGTGTCCCTGAAAGAGTCTTTTCCTCCTCAATACTTTAAAGTTTTAAAAAATATTCTTAGCTTATGAGCTGTGCAAAAACAGGTGATAGGATCTATCTGGCCCAACAAATTGTAGTTTGCTGACCTCTGTTCCAGCTCTGGAGTTCTCCATCCTAGCTGCATATCAGAAGTAGGTCCTAAACCAGATTAACTAAATCATAATCCCTGCTCACATGTCTGTGTTTTGTTATATTTTTTAAACTTTCTGGCTGATTTCAGTGTTAATATGGTAATCTTTTCTGAAAACAATATCATTTTTTAAAATGTAGTGTTTGATTTTTCTCCCGTCTCTATTGTTAACTAATATCCATCTAAGCTCAATAGGTATGTGTCAGAAAAGTGTAAGAGTATTGCAGATTCCTCTGTTTATACGCCACTCAGTGGGTAGGTAGGTTAGTACCTCTTTTAGATCTACACTTTGAAATCAGGTTGAGGTACACATATCTTAGCCTAGTTCTCTTTTTCTAGTAAAACATTAGCGTTGTATTTTCATCCTATCCCTGAGCTCTTGTTGGTTTGATGCTCTGAGACAATGTTAATACATGAAAACCTGTACTTTCAAACGCATATAAACTGCTACAGTGGTTATTTTTCTAACCAACACTCCCTACTGTACTTGACCCACTCACAAAATCCAAAACCACAGAATGTATTGATCCAACCCCTCAAAATCCTTACTTCTTGTGCACTTTTATTCTAGGATTTACAGTCTCCATCTTGGTGGACTAAGATGCTAGCACAGCTTAGAGTAAGGAGAAGGCTGTCAAATATTGACACCATGCCCTCCCCAACAAAAATTCACCAGAAAAAAATATAGATCACATAAAACTAAGTTTAACAGACCTACTGCAATGAAAGAGAACACCATATTGACTGAATCTTAGTAGTGACTGAGAGGCGTAAGGTCAGGGGAGTATACTTACGGGGTCTTAAGGACTGGAGTGAAGGACTTTAAGGTGGATTTGTAAGGTATAAAACTGGTTAACATTAAGAAATTTACAAGATATTAGCTTTAACCTAGTGGATATGGCAAGGTGAGTCTTGAAGCAAGTCTTGATGATGAGCAAGTTCTTGGTCTTAAAAAAATACACTATTTTAATTATTTTTCCCAGTCTTCTAATAACAAGAGTTGTTTAAAGCAAATTGCTAAGTTGCTTTTGCCTGGTAATACTGGTGTTTAAAATAGGGACAGAAAAGTATGTTGCTACCAGTTTTAAAGGCAACTAGAATGAATTAAATAGTACTCAACTTTATAAAGCTACTCTTCAGAAAAGTTGGTGGGCAATCTAGTTTTAAATTTGTGTAGGACCTAAAGATTGGAATCACAGGGCTATTGATGGATAATGATAAAGCTGATTTTGCATTTTAGGTGGTCTTTATTTTATACTATAAAGTACAAATTTCAGGAGTTATCTCTGTCTCTCTGACTTTTGATAGAAAGAGATAGATCTATATTTATCTGTATATACAGAATAAATCTATCTCATAGTTAACTATGAATTACCTCTGGTTCTATAATTTGGTTGCCTATTACTGCTTTCAATGGTGTAAAACTGTCTTATGTCTATTCATGGCTATTTTATGAGAATTTAGGTAAGTCTTCTTAATTGTCCATCATTTGAGAAGAAATTGCTTAAGTAATAGCCGCTAAGACCATATAGATATAGAGCATGAACAACCCAGTATAAGTAGCACAAAGTCATTGGCATAGTAAGTAATATAGTTTTCTAAATAATCTATTATGAACAAGAGATAGTGAAGTAACTGGAGATTTTCAAGAGAAGAGCTGCTGCGAAGCAGCAAAGGAGGGCCCACTGTTTAGTTCCTGGTAAGAATAGCTGTGTTGAGGGGGCTGTTAACATCCAACCCACATGACCTGGCAAGGAGGAAGGAATGAGAAATAAATATCCCAACATCACTTTCCTTTCTACTTTTAAACTCATGATTTCATTAGCTAAAATGAATCAGAAATCAGTCACAGTTAGAAGTAGTCCATTCCAGTCACCCTCCTGTGGTACAGAATGGGTAGAGAAGGGTCAAGAGAGGATCTGGGGCCAGGGGTGGTAGCTCAGGCCTGTAATTCCAGCACTTTGGGAGGCTGAGGCAGTGGATCACTTGAGCCCAGAAGTTTGAGACCAGCCTGGTCAACATGGTGAAATCCCAGCTAAAAAGTGCAAAAATCAGCCAGGCGTGGTGGTGCGTGCCTGCAGTCCCAGCTATTTGGGAGGCTGAGACGGGAGAATTGCTTGAACCCAGGAGGCAAAGGTTGCAGTGAGCCAAGATTGTGCCACTGCACTCCAGTCTGGATGACAGAGCAAGACTGTCTCCAAAAAAATAAAAAATAGAAAGGGAGAGGGGATCTGGAAGAGCAAAGAGCAAATGGATGATATGCAGTACAGCCCTTTCCTACAAGGTATATGGGCATGACGCTTGTATGATTTGTACGATGTTCCATGTGGGCAGACTAGAAGATGTCATAAATACCCTGATAATGACACAGTGAACAGACAAAATAACTCTGGGACTATGATGAAGACGTTGGGCTGCAGAGTTAAACCTAGAACCATGTGTCTTTAAGCCATCGGAGTGAAAAGTAATCAATGTCTACGTTAGTTAAACCACCATTCTGGTATTGGTAGTTGAAAGTATCCTAACTGATACACTGTTTTGTGAGGCAACTACTGTTTTCATCCCCAGTATCCAGTTGAGAAAATTTGGTCATAAAGGAAACTGGCAACATAACTAAGGTCACATAGCAGTTCTGTTATGCTGGATTTGGCATGAAGAGACACATATGCTTTTTCCTACCTTGTGAATGTGACTTCATTGGGCTTCATTTTCCTTAACTGTAAAAGAGAGCGAGAAAAGAAACAATGCCAGTCACACAGGCACAGCGGTTATGTTACTTAAATGTGATAATACGCTGAAATTATGATGCAGTATATAACTCTGTTAACATACATATCATCAATCACATTAACATTCATTAATATTTCATTAATCAATAATTAATATCTTTTTAACTGAAAATATAATGCAGTATATTTTCTGAAAATATACATTATAAAGCTGCAATTTTTACACTAGAAAAACTGCAAACAATTGTACTTTTTATAATATATATTTTTAGAGTTCATATATATCTACATCTACATCATTTATTATTAATTGCTCAATAGATTTCTCAGACAAAAGTAACCTCTATCCACTTCTACAAACATTTTATCAGTAGCCCTTTCTTGTTGCTTTTCCATTGTTCCTTGTCAGTTCGAATTTAATGTAAGCTCTTGAAGCTGAGGATTATGATTTGATAGCTTTGTATCCCCTCAGATCCCTGACTCATAAAGTGATACATATAATAGATGTTTGATAAATATTATCGAATGAACATTATGGTATTTTATTTCTTCACATCCAGCATATATGTTTATATTATATCCCATGAAGTATAAGATAATGCTTATCTCCAATGCTAAGTAAAGACACAGTATCAACAAAAGGTAGTATGTCATTCGATAGCTTAGGTTAGTAGAAATGCTTTCACTTGTTATTCTTACTGAACAAAGCAAACCCACCAGAAATGTCATTTCTGAATTCACTTCAATTGGCTCATATTTTTGGAAAAGTTGAAAAGTTTGTAATGAAAAGAATCTTGCTGAAGATCAATAAGGTTTCATTTCCACTTACAGCTTTCTTTGAACATTTTTTTTTCTTCCCACATACCTATACAACTACTCATGGTCCACAGACACTGAGAGCATAAGCGTACCTGAAAGAATTCTAAAAATGCAGTTGGAAGCACAGCTTTCTTTCTTGTTCTTACAATTGTGATTGCTAGAATGCATCTTCTACTATAGAATTCTGAGGGCCTTAATAAAGTAAATTCCATTAAATGTATCATATATTTGAAATATACCGTTAATGCATCATATATTTGAACTATAGTTACTCTAAAAAACGGGAAAAAAAACAGATCCTTGATATATATGAACTTTTAAATATGTTACTACCACTTAATTAGAGAGGAGAACATCAAATCAAATAGAGAGATGGTTTCAATAGCTTTTAATTTTTGAACAAATATTAGAATACATTATACATAAGCCTATGCTTACTACCCAACTGCAAACTATACATTATCAGGAATAATTTCTATTAAATACTTATCTATATAGCATAAAAACAGTGACTACTTAAGCTA